>NC_140524.1:1295000-1330534 GCF_964339955.1 Pipistrellus hanaki | reverse complement strand
CCAGGTGCGTCGCTCTCCCTGCTCTCCGGACACGTGCTCGGGGGAGCGGGGAAGCACCCCCGCCTCCAGGAGAGGCTCGGGGGCGCCCCAGCCGGGCTCTCCGGCCTCCCGGGCGGGTCACAGAGGGAGGTGCCACCCCGCGCCGCCGTTCCAAGTGGGACAGCTCCCGCCCCCGCCCCCACCCCGCCGGCCCCCGCCCCCCCTCCCACGCCGGACAGGGACTGGGGCTGCGGCCTCCCGGGACCCAGCTCGGTCACGCCCGGAGCGGGGGGGGGGGGGGGGGGGGGGGGGGGACACACGCGGCTTCTCGCCTCCCGCCGCGCCCGCCCCGGTGGGCAGGTGGGGAGCGGAGGAGCGAGCGGCGAGCCAGCGCGGTCTGGTTTCCTTTACGTTTACGAGCTATAAATAAACTTCCCCCTTGGGCGGATGCGTGCGGCGTCCAAGGGCGGCTTCCCGCCGAATCGGGCTGGTGGTTTACGATCGGCCGGAGCCGGTCCCCGGGAGGCCCGGGCCGGGCGGGGCGCCGGCTGGGAGAGCTCAGAGGTCGGCCAGGAGTGGCCGGGTGACCCTCATCGCCCGCGGGCCGGGGCGCCGGGCGGGGAGGCCCAGGGTGGGCTGGTGATTTATGAGCCGTCACCCCACCCCGCCCCTGCCGTTCCACTTGTTTTCCTGCCCGCTCCGCCCCGGCTCCCCAGGCCTCGCCCCCCACCCTGCCCGCCACGATGTGGCAATTCCAGGCCGCTCGGCGGGCGCGTGGCCTCAGGGTGTGGGTGAAGCCCTTCCCCCCAGGCCCCCCCACCCCGAGGACCGGTCTGAGGTGGCGGGGGTGGGGGGGCGGCCTCGCTGGGGAAGCGGGGAGGAGGGCGGGCGCGAGACTCCGGAAACCACGGGCCTGCGGCGTGGATCGCTGACCTTCAAGGTCACCGGGCGCGGGGAAACCACCCGCCCACGCCGGAGCCGGGGCAGAGGCCACCGTGCCAGTGGCAACCCTGTTGGGGGTGCACGGCTCCTCGGGGAGGCCCAGAGGACGTGAGAGACAGTAGCACAGAGGCCACCCCAAGTCCCAGCCCTGCTCTCCATCCACTCTGCCTGGGCGCCCACAGTGGGGGCTGGGCCCGCCGCCTTGTGTCGCCAGCACGTGTGTGTGTCAGTGGTAGGGTGACTGTGATGGCAGCTATGTTCGTTTCTGCTGAGACTAGGGAGGCCGAGGAGGAGAGGCAGCCAGCCGAGCAGGCAAGGGCCTGGCTTGGGAACGGGGAGGCGGCTCCGTGGCAAGGCCCCCAGCGCCCCCTTCCCTCCCACCCAGACGCCGATGGCCCGCAGCCCCACCTTTGCCCCGTGTTTGCTTAACCTCAACCCCTCCGCTGCTGCTGGGGGTAGAGGGATTCCTTGCCACATCATCCTGGGGATGGACCACAATTGCAGGCTGAGATCGGTGCTCCTACCCTTCCAACCCGGAGCAGGCTGAAGGTCCCAGTGGGCAGCCTCCTGTGGAAATGGGCCCTGGGGTCGCCCGGAGGGGACCGTTGGCAAAGCCCCTTTGTTCCGGCGCTGGGAAGCTGACTCACGCTTGGAGCGCAGCCGTACCAGAGCTTTATTTAGACAGGCTTTATTTACAGTACACATGTTTTCGGCTCGCTTTTCTGGAGGCGGGAATGGAAACTGGGCAGAGGAGCTCTCCCCGGGAGCCGCACGTTTGGAAGAGGCTGAGGCCCGGCGCAGTCTAAGGATCCCCTCCGCTCGCGGTGTATGCTGTGGAAGACACATGGCGGGTGGGCACGGAGGGTGCTGGGGGCGTTCCGGGGGGGCAGCCACTCCTGCAGCGCGTTGCCCTTCAAGCTGCATGGCATCGAGGAAAGGCGGGACTTCCGTGCACCCATTTTACAGACTTCAGGGAGAGCAAGGGCTGCAGGTCAGACAGACACCAGCTGAGTGAGCAAAGCACCCGAACTCCGTTTTCTGGGCTTCTTCCTAACGGGTTTGGCGCCCCTGGGGCACCCCAAGTCCTGGTTTCTCTGGATTCTGGGAAGGGCCTCGTCCTGCCTCCTGCGGGAGGGCACAGGCCTGCGGTGGCCAGCCTGCAGTCACGCCTGCTTTTGGCAGCAGCTCAGTAGTGGGGTGGTCCGGGTAGGGACTGCAGGAAATTGTCTGAGCTAGATTAAATATTTTACAAAACCTTCGGGGGGCCGACGGTTGACTTGAAGCTGGCAATGTTAAACCAAACACCAGTTAACGAGTTCTCTCTCCTGACTTTTTAGGTGCAGTTCAGAGAGAACGCAAGGTAGTGCGCGCCCTTTAGAGGAAGCGTTTAATGGCCTTTCCTCTCATTTTCTCCACTTTGAGGCATTGCAGTGGTCCCAGGGCTGCTTGCAGAGCTCTCTGGGGAGGGGGGGCTCTTTAGGGTCCCTCTCTCAAGGGTGGCAGCTGCCTTGATCTCTGCTAGCCACTGAATTCGCAGGCTGAGCCCATTTGCTCACCTCTGACTCTGTTTGGAGTGAAGCGCAGCCATGCCAGAGGTGCTCCGGGCCTAGGAACTGGGGGACACAGGGCAGCCCCCGGGGGGAAGGGCTTCTCTGCAGGAGTCAAGGCCTCACAGCCCCTGCCTGTCTCCTCACCTTCCCTGGAGCCTCCGCTGCACATTCTGAACCGCTTTCTGGTTTGTTTGTTTGTCCCGGACCCCCGCGCTTTGGGTCCTGGCCTGGGGTGATTTCTGCCTTGCGCGGATGCCCACCCCACCCCCATACCGAGCTGCAGTGTAGGAGCTCAGCGGCCAGCAAGGAGCTGTGGCCGTTGGAGAGGGGCTGGCTTGACCTTTGCAGGAGGGAAGAGAAGAAGGCTGATTCACAGCTCAGCGCTGCGGGGAGACCTGGGGCTGCGCGGGGAGCCGCAGGCATTGCCACAGCCCGGCAGCCCTGGCGGGAGGGAGCCTGAGAGGAAGCCAGCTCAGGGAGGAGAGCGCTGTGTGTGTGTGTGTGTGTGTGTGTGAACATGCGTGCCCAGGGAGGTGCTGCGCCTCGGCAGGAGGAACTGCCTGTGGGGTTGCGGTTGCTGCCAGTGCCGTGCAGTCCCGGGGGGCCTCACAGAGGCTGGGGCCCAGGGTTAGAGCTGTCACAGAGGATGGGGTCTCCTGGGAAGACAAAGGATGCTGCTTTTAAGAGGCCCAGCCACCTGGAGACCGCTCTTCAGATGGGGGTGGGGGCCCCCAAGCAGTTAGGAAAGTACAGCCTGGGAGGAATTGCTGAGAGCGGGAGAGCTGGGAGCCCGGTCGGGTTTAAACAATACTGGGGGGGGGGGGGGGGCATCCTGAGGCAGCGTCCTCCAGGGGGACACAGCAGGCCCTTCCCACTGACCTCCCAGAGGCCTGGCCACAAAGGTCTGGGAGCCCGCAGCCCAGGCCCACCTGGGGGGGGGGGCTGTGGAAAGCGTAGTCCACGCCGGGGGCTTGCCAGACTCTGGGGGGAGGTGGACAGTAATGGGGTACGCCGCTGTCATTGGGGTGAGGGGGAGAAGGCTCTGCCTGGGCTTCGCTGCTGGAAACCATTGTTTGAGCCTGCACCCAGCGCTTCTCCAGCCGGGCTAATTCTCCACGTGTCCAATTTTCGTGTCTGAAAAAAAGCAGCAGCAGCACAGAAACAAAACCATATGACAGGGCTGGGCTGCAAACCTAGAAGAATCGAGCGGGTGGGGGAGGCGGCGGCGGGGAAGGGGGAGGGGAAATGATGTGTGTGGGGGGCGGCGGCGCTCCGCTCAAAGCTCGGGCGATTTCCTAGCCGATCTCACCTCCCAGCGTGCTCATCTGATGCCGTTCCAACCGCCTCCGCCGCGGCAGCCCGCGCCCGCGGGAGGGGGTTACAGGCGGGGCGCGGGCTGCGGCGGAGGCGCCGCGCGGGGCGGGCGTGCGGGAGCGAGGCCCGCGGCGGCCAGACGCCCGGCTGCTCCCGCGACCTGCCGGCCCCCCGCGGCTCTGTCCTCCCCCTCTTCCCGAAGCTGGAGGATCGGTCACCGCACACCCTCTCCTGGGGGGCGGGGGGTTGGGGTAGGGAGGAGAGAAAGGGGACAGAGCTTCTGCCTCCTCTCTGGGGTGCGATGCCCTCCTCCCTCTCCCCCCGCTCCCCCACCCCCACTTCCTGAGAGCAGTTCCTTACAAAATAGCCTAGGGACCAAACATTGAGCTACAGGTCCAGCCTCCCCCTCGGTCTCTCCCCCAGCCCGTGCCCTTTCGGCATTCTGCGAACCAGCGAGGGCATTCTAGTCCAGCCCCCCCCCGCCCCCCCCCCTCCCCTCCCGCCCCGCTTCCGGCTGTGCACAGGCGGGTGGCAGTCGCTCTGCGTCTCAGGAGGTCGCCGGCCCAGAGCTTTGTTCTCCCGGGGCTCACCCCTCCCACCTCTAAGTCCTCCGGTCCCCACACTTTATCCGCCCCCCTTCCCATCCGCGCACAAACAACCTGGGCTATAATCTCATTAGCATGGGCCCGCGTCTGGGTGACCGCCAGGCACCCCGCCCGGCGCCTCGCTAGCCCGGGTTCCAGCAGGCTCACGCCTTGGGGGCGGGAAGCGTGTGTGTGTGTGTGTGGGGGGGGGGGTTTTTGGGGGGTTAGGGGGGCACCGTCGGCTTCGGGCAGGACTGCAACCGGCAGTGGAGGCCGCCGGGGCAGCCGGAGTGGCGGGAGGAAGGCCCCTCCCGGCGCCCAGTTGCGTGGTCCCCGGAGCAGATGGCAACTTTGTCTCCCGGTGTGCGCGCCGCGACTTTCAACACATTCAAAAGGCTGCGCGCAGCCTGTCGGGGAAGCCTCGCTGACATTCAGAACCGATTAAAGCCCCGAGCCGGTGCCAGGCGCAGCGGAGAGTTATGAATTAATCATGGGGGTCACCGATATCTGAGGCTCCCCAGGGCAGCCCCTCTATTATTAAGCAGCCCCCACTGCCCCTCCTGACCCCCCCCCCCCCCACAGAGGGGTAGGCGCGGCGTCCTTCGCGCCGCCCCAATTAACAGCCGCCGGGCAGCGTGGAAGCGCTCGCCCTGCCAGCCTCGGTGGGGCTCGGCCGCGCCGCGGGGTCTGCCAGGCGCGCGTCGGGCTGCAAGCTCGGCCTCGGGAACAGGCCGCGGGTGAGTGCCGCACCCAGCTGGGGGTGGGTGGGGGTGGGGTGCAGTGAGGCGCGTTCTCAGGCTCTGAGCCCCAGGCCTGGCTCCTTTCATCTCCGCATGAGGGGAGACCCTGGCTCGTGGGCGATGCCTGGGGGCCACCCACCCCCGGGCACATGTCCTGGGACCCCTGAGCAGCGGCAGCCTCGAGGTTTGGCCGGGTGGCTCTGGCTCTGTGCCAGGCAAGGAAAAATGAGGTTCGTGTGTGTTGTGAAACCCCGCAGAGGCCCAGTTGGTGGAACCTTCCTGCCCCGGGCAGCCCAGAGCCAGCCTAAATGACCCGCATCCCTGAGAACCCAAGCCCGCGTCTGGACCATCGACCCCTCCCCCCTCACCCCCCGCGTCGGCATATTGTTAAATCACGCACACCCTTCTAATCTTCCCTATTTATTTCCCGGGCCTGCCTGGCCACAGATTTCTGCAAGACAGAGCAGTCTTCGGGTTCCTCCTGCTTCCAGAGGGGCCATAAAAAACAGATGGTCTCATTAGGAACAATTTATGCATATATATTTCGGAGAGTTCAGCAGAGCCAGGGTAGGTTTGCAGCCCCTGCGTCAGGCAGGAGCAAAATATCACCACTTGCAAATGTTTCCAGTTTGCAAAATAATGGCCCATCCAAAGTAGCTAAGCAACGAATTACTCAAACACTAGAAGGTTAGATGCCAATATTATCACATTCCTCGTGTTCCTTAAACCGTCCTCCTCCGCGGTCATTGGCTTTCCGAGGGAGGCTCGCGGGCTTCGCACCCCTACGCCTGCGGCTTCCTTTCAACGACTATTTCCAATCTCCAAGTCAAATCACTTATTAATTAGAGAGGCAACTCGAGCAAACCCAATTACCCGTAGGCAGCCCTTCCCAGATGGGAAGTCTGTCTCGCCGCTCCCACGGTGGCCCAGTTTCTGGGGAGCCTTTTTTTTTCTTTTTTGCGTCCGATTTCTCTTTGCCAGTGGTCTGCCAGCGGCCCTGAAGGTTTCCTCTTCCCGACTCCTCTTCCCAGAGGCAGCTCCATTTTCCTACCCAGCTCCCTCTCCTCCCTCCGCGGAGGCATCCCCGCCCCTCAGGAGGCGCTGCCTTCAGGCTAAATTTACCGCCGCGCCAGGTTTCAGCCTAAGGCGCTGCAGCCCTGGCGCGGGGCTGGCGGAAGCCCCAGACAGAGCCCTATTCATTTGCGAAGGCGGAAGATTGGGGGGCCGATTGGCCCGCCAGGCTGTCCCTCCGCTCCTCTGTCCCCTCTCCAGGCCTAGCGGGTGGCGTGGGCTCCCCTGGATTTGTGAGCTGTGGCTGCACTCCGCTCAGAAAAAGGCGCCCTCACTTTCAGCGCCACCGCAGCGCTGGCCTATGGGAACAGGGATGCCAACCGCCAGGCCGTGGTGCCAGCAGTTCACTGGTCACCAGCACACACAGAAGTGTCTTCTGGAAACCCCGCAGCCACGCTGTTATACGGGCTTCCTGTCTCCCATTTTGCAGATTAGGAAACTGAGGTTAGGAAACTTGGCTCAAATCACGTGGTCGGCTGGAAATGAAGCCTTTCCGTCCTCTCGGATAATATAAACCGCGGGGAGGGGGGAAGGGGGGAGAGGGGGGACCGGAGGGGAGCGGCTTGCGTGCATCCGAGAACGCCTGGTGTCGCAGAGGCTTTGGAGGTTCAGGCAAGTGATGGAGGCGTCGAGTTTGGGTTGGAAAGCACACGGGTGAGACGTGGAGGAGACCTTGGAAACAGGGGCGCTCTTGGAATGTGGGGTGCTAGGGTTGTGCACTGTCTGGGGGGGGGGCCAAGCACAGCTGCGGGTGGCTTGCAGCGCATGGAGAAGGGCCCTGTCTTTAACCTCCGGGGCCATGTCAGCTCCTTCCAGGGCTGAGCCGGGTGCCGAGGGCTCGCCTGGGCGCGGGGGGGGGGGGGGGGGGGGAGGGCAGCGTGCGAGGAACCCCGGGAGGTCCCCAGAGGCAGTTGGCCTCGGCTGCGATTCCCGGGCGCTCTCGCTAAGATGGAGCCAGCAGTCTGGGAGGAGGGGAGGGCGGGAGGGAGGGGAGGGGAGGGGAGCGTGGAGAGCGATGCGCGGGCGAGCTGGTAACCGTCTGCAGCGAGCAGTGTAATTGCCCTTGTGACCGCGGGCGGCGAGGGCGGGGCGCCCGGCCGCCTCCTCCCCCGCCGCCAGCGCGGAGCGGGTTGGGCCGGGAGGGTGCGGGCGCCCCGAGGGCCTGGCCGGATGGGCGCCGGGCGAGGCCAGCCCGAGCCCGGGCCGCTGGGCCTTCCCCGGAGCGCAGACCGCTTCCTCCGGCTCCCAGGCCCTTTCGGACACCAGCACCCCCTCTTCCTCGGGTGCGCCTGGCCGTGGACCGGGCGGTCAGCTGCGCCTCTGACGTCTCCCCGGGAGAGCCGCCAGCCTCCGGTGGCCGGTGGCCTGGGACCCCACACTCCACCCTAGACAGGGCGGGCCACCCCGGCTTGGCCAGGCTGCCCGGGTCAGGAGGGACATGGAGGGAACTCGGGGCGGCCCCTGCGGCGTCCCCCCCCCCCCCCCCCGCATCTCCCCGCTCCGTTGGAGGGGGTGGGGTGCTGTGTCCTTTGGGGGGTTCCTGGCCCCACGCCGAGCCGGATCCAAGGTGGGGAGCGGGGCCTGGCCGGCTGGGGATTCTGGAGTTTGTAACCCGTGTAGTTTCTGGCTTTCACGGCTCGTTTGCAATCCTCCCACAGGAAGATGTCTGCCAAGGAGGCCTGAGCGCCTCGCAGCCCCGGCGGCCACCGCGTGCGGGGTGCGGGGTGGTGCGCGCCCCGGAGAGGAAGGAGGCAGGGCCGGCGCTTCCCCCGGCGGGGCGGCGGGGCGGCGGGGCTGCGGGCCGGGGCCTGGCTCCCGGGGCCGCCCGCGCCCCAGCTTCGGCCCCGCGGCGTCCCGGAGCCCCTCTGGCGCCCACCCCCGGCCCTGCGGCCCGGACTGGGAGCCCTGGCAGGTGCCGGCGCCCCGCGCCCATCGCGCGTTGGTCTTTATACCTCGTGAGTTCAACACTAATGAGTTATGGGTTGGCCCACGAAAACATAATGTGTAAATTAGGAATTTAATGATGTGTAAGATTAAAAGCTGCGCAGGGTTGCATTTATTTAAGGCTGCCATCTTGTGTTCACGGAGAAATTACTTGAACGACATTGACCCCCCCCTTGCCCGAGGCCTGGAGGTGGCGCGGGGGGGGGGGGGGGCAGGGGTGGGTCCCCTGGCCTTGGGGTGGTGGGACCCAAGGCCTGCGGCAGCCCGTGGCGGCTGAGGGGCGGCCCTGGGAGGCTGCGTTCACAGGGAGCCAGAGTGATTAGCCCCTCACCCCCTCCCAGCGGGCATTGGCAGCGGGCAGAGGGTTTGCCAATTTCTGGGAAACTCGCTGCTCCCCCTGTCCTGGTGCCCTCCCTCTGGGCTGTCGGGGTTTCCAGAATTCAGCGGCGCCCGTTTCTTTTTTTAAAGTAATTTATGTTTCCCATTTCCCTTCCGTTGCCCAAGCTTCGAGGGTTGGCTCTGTTCTCATGACACGAGATCCACCCGTGAAGCAACCGCCCCTGGCGCTGCGCAGTCCCGGGCTCTGCGGCCTGACCCCTGGGGTTTGCACAGATGCGGTTCATTTTGGTGGGAATCTCCTCCTTTACTGTTGGCAAATTCTAGGGGGGTTGGAAGAGACTCCTGCCCTTCTGCTCTGACATTGGGTCTCCCTGCTCCAGTCAGCATGCTGGGGGACAGGCCAGCGGCCACCTCGGCACTGCTGGTCCCTGCTGATGCCTGAGAGCCGGGCGGCTGGTCTCCAGCATGTCCTTCCCCAGCAGGAGCCCCGGCGATGTATGTGGTCGGAGGCTCCCTCTGAGGAGCGCCTCGGACCCAGGTCCTGCTGCCTCGGGAGGCTGCGCAGAACAGCCCAGGCCTGGCCTTCCACCTGGGTTTGCTGCCGGGGTGACTGCAGGTGGGAGGCCTGTCATGGCCGCCAGATGAGAGGCCCTTGGACGGTCTCTGCCTGGCCTTTTGGCAGCTGAGAGAGGAGCGGGCGAGGCTGGGTGCTCCTGGGGCCCAGTACAGGGCTCCCCGCGAACCCCCTTCCCTGGCAGAATGGGAAGGCCTGGGGCAGCGGCTGCAGCGCTGGGGGGATGTGGGAAGAGTGAGAGCCCAGGAGAAAGGGCTGGTTCATGAACTTTTCTTTAAGGAATGAAGGCTCGTCCTGATAAATGACAGGGTCCCAGGGCCCCGGGCAGGCAGGAGGCCTCCGCCTGCTCTGCAGGCCTGGAAAGAGTTAAGGAGAGCAGTGCCGGGCCTGGTTGGTCTGTTTGCTCAGGCCCCACACTTATCTAACCAGCCCGGGGAAGGGTATCGCTTTAGAAGTTTCTTTCCCTCTCCGCTCGGCTGGGAGTTTCAGAAAAGCCTTGCGCAAGTAATCATGATAATCCTTCCAAATTCCTGAGGGGCTGAGGCCATTTGGTGTTCCCACTTGAGTCCTGTAGGAAGAGATAAGGAGAGAGGCGGCCTATGGGAGAGGCATTGCAACACGGCCCTGACAGCGCGCCTAGCCCGCCTCTGCGGCCCAGATAAACTGGCTGAGTGTGTCCCCGGGTTTCTGAGAAATGGCACCGCCAGGCCCGCGTGTTGACAGGGAAGAGAGAGATCAAAGGGAAGCCAGGTGAGGGCCCGGCTTCCCTTTTCGGTGACAACAGCAGCGGGACACCTGCCCTCCTGGTGGTGGTGGTGGTGGGGGGGGCAGGGGCAGTGAGCTATCTCACTGGGAGCAGGTCTGAGTGGAGGGCCTTTGAGGTTCTCTGATAAGACACCTGGCTATTGGAGCAGAGGGAGGTGTGTGGTTTCTTGGGAAAAAAAAAAAATTATTTCAGAGAGGAAGGGAGGGGAGAGAGAGAAACACCAATGATGAGAGGGAATCGTGGATCGGCTGCCTCCTGCATGATCCATGCTGGGGATTGAGCCCACAACCTGGGCCTGTGCTCTTGACCGGAATCAAACCTGGAACCCTTGAGTCTGCAGGCCGACGTTCTATCCACTGAGCCAAACTAGCCAGGGACCAGACACTTTCTTTTATTGGTCTGTTGCCTGATTTCCCTAAGAAGTCCTTCTAGTGCCATTTCCCAGGGTTTCTTTAGTCCTGGGTGCCCTGGCCCCAGAGAGGCTGCAGGAGGAAGCGAGAGAATGGCGGACGGGACTTGTGTGGGTGTCTGCTCCTTCTGTTCTGGAGCCCATCTAGCCCACATGCTTGGGCAGGCCTCCTCCCCTCTCTGTGCCCTGGTTGCAGGGGCGGGGGGGAGGGGGGAAGAGGGAAAATGGTCTCAAAGGGCCTTTTCAGCTCACACATTCCGACAATTTCTTTAATGAGACTTGGATATAGGGAAAAGGCAGTTTTTGATTGATTGGGATGATCTTGGTGTTTATGGCCTTTTTGGCAGCTCCTCTGAACACCATGGTCGGCGGTTTGGGCTTTGCCTATCCAACCTTTGCTCCCCCTTCTAGATTCGGAGCCCACACTTTGGGGGAACCACTCCTCTCTGAGCTCAGTCTGGGTGCTTTGTGGGAGGGGACTCACTTTATCTCCCGGCTGCAGAAGCAGGATGACAGGAACGTTCGGACCTGCCCCTCAGCCCCTTTGGCCGCGGGGGTTGGCTCAGAGATGGGTATGTGACCAAAGTGGTCCTCCGAGAGACCATTTCAGAACTTGCTGCTTCTGGTGGGAGAATCATGCTCTCTGCTGAGGTTACCAACAAGATAAGCTCCAGACCTGGGCTGGCTGGCAGCCTGAGAACGGAGCCAGCAAAGACAGCAGAGCCCGGTGACAGAGTCTCTATTGTTTGAGCTCCTGGATCCCACTGAACCTGAAGCGGTCCCTGCCCCAGGCTATGTCAGTTTTGCCTGCCAGTAAATGCCCTTTCTTTGCTTAAATCCCTTTGACCTGGGTTTTCTGTCACTTGCAGTTGAGAGTCTTGATTTACCAACAGCGGTCACTACCCCACACAGGCTGAGAGGAGTTGGATCCAGGAGGCAGGGGACCAAGGACCCACGGAGAAGGGCCCCCAGTGAGCTGGGCATCCTCACCCTGGCTGGTGCCAGCGGAGAATGCTCGCTTTCCCTCCTGCTGGAGCCTGCTTTATTTCCTTGCTCTCATTCCAAGGACGCTTTCCTAACTCCCATCCATTCCCTTAATCTGATTTTCTGTATTCGACTTCAAAGACACTGCCCAGACCTGGGTCTGGGAATGGCGCTTAGCAGACAGTGGTAAGTACCTGGTAATTGTTTGTTTGTTGAAGTACATTGCTTCCTTCCCCTTGTCTTCCAGACACCGATGCTTTGTCTCCCTTCTTCTGAGCTGATCTGAGACCCAAGTGTTTCACAGGCCTTATCAATATTTGAGAAAGAGGTGGCCATCTTCCCGGCTCAGGCCTAGATAAGTGTGTGTGGGCTTCTCTCCCCCATGCAGCCAGCCCTGTCACAGTGTAACATACCAAGAGCCCTGGACCAGGAGCTAAGAGACCTGCTGTCAGGCAAATGCTCTAGCTCAAGCATGTCAAACTCGTGGCCCGTGGGCCGCATGCTATTTAAATGAGGCATGCGGCCATGAGTTTGACATGCTGGCTCTAGCTAGTTTTGTACCCATTTCAGCTCCCTTCCATTTTCTCATTCTCTACCACAGAGGCTAGGTAGTGAAATTCCCCAATGCCGGGTGCCTTGAGAACTAGCAATGACCATGTGACCCCCAAAGAAGATAAAACCTTGGGTGGAGAAGACCTTTAATCCGATCTTCTTCCTGTTTAGAACATGGATGCTGTGCCTGGGGGTGCAGCAGCCATGTTGGTACCAGGAGGATGGAAGCCACAGGCAGATAGAAAGGGTCTGTGTCCCTCCCTGATAACTTGGCCCGGGTTCTGTGTGTTCCTTTGGACTTCCGGTTACAAGAGAAACGCAAACCCCTATTCAAGCCTCTGTCCCGTCAGGATTTCTGTGTGGTCCTGGGAAAGTGACCACCTCTCAGGGCCTCTGTTTCCTCATTCGTAGAATGAATATTTGTGAAGATTTTAAAAACTAATGTCCTGATTTCATAAGTGTAGCTTTCTATCCTTTTCTGTCATCTCTACCCCTGTGTAGGCCTCACGTCTTCAGACCAAGTCTCCTGACTAACAGGTCTGCTCACCTTCTAAATTTCACACATCCCCCCTGCTTGACCCCAGATCTAGGGGGGTTGCTTTGTTATACTTGAAAATTCAAATGGTTCTTTCCCACAAAATAGAATCCTGAGTCTTAAAAAATTTTCTGCAAATGTCAAGAGGCGAATGTGCTGCTCTGATAACTGAGATCCCATGTCATTGTCTGTGAAACAAAGAAACAATCAACTCAATAGAAGAGTCTAGAAAGAGATTTAAAACACCATGAGGACTTATTTCATGACAAGCAACAAATAGCAGCTGAAGGGATGATTATTTAATAAATGCCATTAGGACACATTACTGCTCTGGAGAGGAGTTTGGATTTGGATCTCACACCAGACCCTGCCAAGAAAGACATTCTGGATGGGCTAGAGTTAAATACAGAAACAAAAGAAAAAGACCAAGCCTGGAAGTAAATAGAAACCCGTTTATAACCTCTACATGAGGGCCGGGTGAGCGTCATAGAAAATGGCCAGGACAGTGCCGTTCTGACATAAGAATGCAGACAACTTCAGCAGATGAAAGTGGGTGTATTTTTGGGTTGTACATTCTTTCCAACACTGGTGTATGTGTCTGTCCTTCCATCTGGACCACACTGTCATGATTACTGTCACTAATAAGCCTTCACATCAGGTAAAGTGATGATCTTGTCTCTTGACCTTGAGCTGAATGAGTTCACCAGCCCCTCTAAACGCTGTGTTCTGGACCCTGTCCCTCACACCTTCTGTGAGCATGCGTAAGCTGCTGCAGGCCCAGGCTGCACGTCAGAACAACTCTTCCGTTTCTTCCCTCTTGACTTCCTTGCACTCTATCCCTGTTATTCGCTGGGACTTGAACATGTTAAACTTTTAAAAAAAGATATTTTTATTAGTTTCAGAGAGGAAGGGAGAGGGAGAAAGACATAGAAACACTGATGGTGAGAGAGAATCATTGATCAGCTGCCTTCTGCACACCCCTCACTGGGAATCAATTCCCTGACCATGAGTTGAACCGTTAGGAAGTCACATGTGCTTGGGATCACAGGTGGCCAAAAGCATGCCTACGTCCTTTTGGGACTGGGATATTTGGAAGTTGACTTGCAAAAAGGCCTCTGACACTATATTGGTGGGAAGCCAAGTCTTCTGTAGAAACAACTTGATAAAGGCTCTCTGTTGAAATAACCTGGAGTGGATATAATGGCTATCATTGTAACACAGCTGCATAACAAATGACCCCAAATGCCAGTGGCTTACCACAAACGTGGATTTCTCACCCATGGCTGGTGTGGCTTCTCTGCTCCAGAGTAGGGGTTTTGTATGTAGGTCAGCTCCACACATCTCTCAGTCCGGGGGCCTGGGTTGAAGCAGAAGCAGCTGCCCGGAGGCATGTTCTCAGAGCAGTGGTGGGAGTGTGGGAGGCTGGCTGAATCAAGCAACAACGTATCATGTTTGCTTATATTCCATAGAGCAAAGGGAGTCACATGGCTGAAGCCAACCTCAGTGGTGTGGGAGGTACTCTTCTCTGGAGGCCCTGGAGTGAGGAGGGGGAGTGAATACACACACACACTAATAAAAGAGAAATATGCAAATTAACCTCACATCCACAACAAACACCAGCCAATCAGGGGTGAGTATGCAAATTAACCCAACAAAGATGCTGGGTTAATTTGCATACACAGGTCTGGCGGCAGACCTTCCCCACAGGCCATGTGTCTAGAGCTGCAAACCTCGCATTCAACTCAGACCGCCCAATGTTAAAGTCAGACCTGTTGGTGATATCTCTGGGTTTGTAAAGAAAATTATGGCAGCTTAAATTCGCAGATATTCCAGCACATCTGGAAGAAATGGGGATGGTTTCTGTTTTGGACGCGTGGTGGTTAACTGATTAACTTGGTCTAAACCAGCTGCCAAAGAACATGGCACCCATGAGACAGAAAAATAAAAGGACAGGACAGTGGAAGGACTGAAGAAGAAATCACTAAGAAATTGTTAAAAATAATGTGAAGTGATAGAGAAAAATAGCAAATAAAGTTTCAAAACATATACTAGAGAACCGAAATGCATAAACATGTCACAATATGTATTTATCTACTTGTGATGAGGCCCCTAGAGCCCTAAGAAATGCACAGAATTCGCTGTGAATAACTCATTCTTGAATTGCCCCCCTGAAACAGCAAATTGCCCCCCTGTGGGGTGTGTCCCACAATGGGAACCACTGAGCTAGAAGGAAGCGGGACTGGGTAGGGCTGTCGCCAGTCCTCAGTGAGGGTGCTGGGACTGGTGTTACACAGCCTGGAAAACACACCAGTGACTTGTTCGTCCCTTCCCCTGCCGCTGGTCCTCAGGGCAAAAGAATTTGGCTTCCCGTTTCTTCCTGTGAACGATTGGACCGTGGGAAGGCATAACCCCCCCCTTTAAAAATAAATAAATAAATATAAAAAGAGAAACATCGATCAGCTGCCTCCTGCACACCCCTACTGGGGATGTGCCCGCAACCAATGTACATGCCCTTGACCGGAATTGAACCTGGAACCCTTCAGTCTGCAGTCTGACGCTCTATCCACTGAGCAACACCGTCCAGGGCATGGAAGGCATAACCTTTGAAAAGAACTCACAACCCAGAGTCAGTGTGGGGCAGGGGACGGGACTGGCCGCTCCGGCAGCTGAAGGGGACCCTCTCGCATGCCCTCTGCCTGGGCCATGCCTTCCTGCCAGGCCTGCTTCCCAAGGTTAAGGGGCTGGTGCTGGCAGCCGTGAGAACCGGGGACACACCCCTCTTCCCACCTCTGCACTCCGTGATCTCAACTTGGCAGCTTGGAATCGGCCATGGTGGGGGGATTTATGCCACAGGAATCGGCAAACCCGGAAACAGGGATGCCCCCCCCCCCCCCGCCCCAGTCACTTCCAGCACATCACTACTGCTGAGGGCATTGAAGCCATAGAAGAGGCTTTCTCGAGGTTTCTCTGAAGCCTGCTGCCATCCTTGTCAAGGCAAACTGAGAGTTTGAGAGATGGGGGTGGGGTGGATATGGAACAATGTGTGTGTGTATGTGTGTGTGTCTGTGTGTGGTGTGTATGTGTGTGAGTGTGTGTCTATGAGTGTGTGTATGTATGTGTGTGAGAGTGTGTATGTATGTATGTATGTGTATATGTATGTATGTGTGTGAGTGTGTGTATATGAGTGTATGTATGTATGTGTGTGCATGAGTGTGTATGTGTGTGAGTGTGTGTGTATATGAGTGTATGTGTGTGTGTGTGCATGAGTGTGTGTGTGTGTGTGTGTGTGTGTGTGTGCACGTGAATTGGACTACCCTACGCTGGTGCAGCTTTTACTGTAGAAAAGACGCCCTCGAACACTTGACTTCAGTTCAGCAAGGCCTGGGAGGCGGGCCCGCGGCTGCTCCCCGTGGGCGCGGGAGGCTGTGCGGGAAGGCGGGGAGGAAGCGGCGGATCCGCCGGGCGCCCCTATCTCTCCTCTTCCATTGCGCACACGTTTGTCATCCATCACCTGCAAAGGTGATAAATCTCCCCGCCGCTGAAAAGGCCCAGAATGAATGGAATGGAATTAAATGTGCGCCACGTGAGAGCTCCGCTGGCGGCTCCCCTGGCCCCTCCGCAGATGCTCGGGCTCGACGGCGGCCCGGAGCCGGGAGCCATGTGCCGAATGAATGAATGAATGCATGCGGGAGCCGTGAGTCAGGCGGGGGTGTTCTGTGCGCCTCTTCCTGTTTCCATTCAGCAGCTGTTCCTGCACACCCGCCTTCGGCAGGCCCCGGCCCCTGCGGCTCCCCGGGTCCCGGCGGGGGGCAGCCGGCCGCTGTGGCCGTGGCCCGGGCTGCGGGATCCGCGATCCGCACATTAATTCCTGCTGGGGCTGCCGCCGCCCCCGCCGAGCCTTGGGCATGGCGTTGGCACGCTCGCGCGGAGAAAGGAATAATTTTGTCTCCTGTCACGTAGCAAAATAAAAGCTCTTGGCAAGCATGAAGCCTGGGAGGCCTTTACTGCCACACGTATAATTAGAACTTTGGGCTAAACCCATCCCCGAGGAGCAAAACATTACATTTTAAGGCGCATGCTTTTTGATTTATTTATTTAAAAACCTTTCTCCCCAGAAAAGCAGTTCCTTCATTTCCTCTGATGACATCACAGCTGAGCACAGCGCTCGGCTCCTGGCCGCTTTAAAGGGGACGCTCTGCGGGTCGCGGTGGACTTCAAACCCTCGTGAACCGGGACTAGAATATTCCAGACCCGCGCTCGCTCGGGGCGCGCTGGGCGTTTTCCTCCAGGTGCAAGGCTCACGACAAGGAACGCGTTCCTCACCCGCTCCGGCGCTCCCACGCAGCGATGTTAATTTATGTGATCACTTGAATACAAACGCTCAGCTGTCTCCATAAGTTATAGGAGCAGCCAGCCCAGGGAGCGCCGGCGACACGGAGAGTCAATTCTTGGGTAATAATTTCCTGTTCGAGCCAGGGATGCCCGTGCAAACACTCCCCTCCCCCTTTTCTTATTGTGCATTTTATTTCTCCATAAAATACGTCTATGTCCTGGAAAAACAAACCAGCCCGGGGCACGGCCGCCGCTGTGATGCAGGCCGAGGCTTCCGGCTCAGCCACGCGGGAGCGGGCGGGGGCTGCTCTCCGGGACCCAGGCGGCGGGAGGCCTGCAAGCCTGGGGCTGGGAAGACGTGACCTGGCCCAGCCCCCATCTGGGCCGGAAGCCTCTGTTCCTCGCCTGTATCCGGTAGCTTGATGGGCCTTGCAGCTGAATGGATGTGAGTATAACCACTTTATATCATCCCCCAAAGAAAGCCCATCCCCGTTAGCACCCCCTCCCCCCTCCCCCAGCTAACCACTCACCCACTTTCTGCTTCCCTAGGGGCACCTGGTGTGGACATTTCGTGGGAATGGGATCATGTGATGTGTGGCCTTTGTGTCTTTTTCAAACAACCTAGGGCCTCGAGGGTCCAGCTCTGGAGATATGGTCTCTTGGTGGCGTGAGCAGTGAGCAGTGTGACCTTGTCCTCCCAGAGTCCTCTTCCTTAGAAGGCCTTCATTTGAGGTGCACTGATACCCCCTCACTTGTCCTCAGAAGTGCCCCCTTCCCCCGACATGTCTGGAAATAGATAGTGGTGATGGTTACACAATATTGTCCATGGACTTGGTGTTACATGTATGCTTAAAAATAGCTACAATGATAAACTTTATGTTACATGTATTTTACCTCCACAAATCCTATCTAATAAAGAGGGAATATGCTAATTGACCCTCATGCCGTCACAAATATGGTGGTGCCCACAGCCAATAAGGAGAGAATATGCTAATTGACTGTCACTCCCTCAAAGATGGCAGTGCCCACAGTCACAAGATGGCAGTCTCCAGTCTCCTTAGCCCTGCTGGGGAGGCAGGCACACGGCAAGGCTGAGCCCTCCCCCAGGAGGGCCCAGCCACTCCATACGTCTGCCTCTGGAGTCCCCCAGTCCCCTCTTCCCCCCAGCCGCCCAGGCTGGCCTGAGGTGCAGGCAAGTCTTGGATGGTAACTGCCCAGCTGCCCAGGGCCACCCGAGGCTCAGGTAACCAGGGCCGGCCAAGGCTTGCGCTGCTGGAAGTGGCAGCAGCAGAGGTGTGATGGGGTGTCACCTTTCCTGGATCATCGGGTCACCTCCTACCCTAAGGGCTCCCAGACAGTGAGAGGGGGCAGGCTGGGCTGAGGAACCCCCCTTTAGTGCATGTATTTTCATGCACCAGGCCTCTAGTTATAAAATAAAAAACCAACTGCTAGTGGGATAGGAAATGGTGCAAGCCTGGCCGTGTCTCTGCTGTTCAAACAGAAACTGCACCCACAGAACACTAGCTCTAAACATGGAAGGGACATAGACAGAGAACACACAGAACATGAAGGCCTGGCTCGCGGAGGGCGGGCCACACCAGCCACACCGGGCCTGCCTCTTCACCTGGGTCCTGAGCCACGTGGCTGGCGTGGTTGAGGCCCTTTCCCTATGCCCTCTCGAGTCTTTCTCTCCAAACCCTGTCACTCCTCACCTGCTGGGCCTCCCGGACCCATTCTCTGAGTCTGTCCTCTTGTTTCCTGTCTCTCTCGTTAGGGTCCATGCTCTGGAGGAGTCTCTTGACTTTTTTCTTTCAGGCCTTCAATTGATTTCTTTGATCCTGTCCCCATATTTTTAATGTCCTAGTGCTCTTGTTTTCTCTAATGGGCAGGCCTGCCTTCTTGCTGTATGGAGGCAATAGCTTCTCACATCCCTGAGGGGCCATGGAACCCTCTCTCCTCCTCCTCCCACCCGCCATCTTTCCAGAGTTCTCTGTCTCCTCCAGGGTCCGTTTCCCTGTCATCCTTTGTCTTGGTCTTAAGGGGAACAGGAGGGCAGTTGGGGTCTCCCAAGTGATGGATCATGGGGGGCTTCCTTCTAAGGCACTGGTATATGTACAAACTGCTCCAGTTCTCAGAAATGTGTTCCAGCCCTGGCTGGTGTGGCTCAGTGGATAGAGCGTTGGCCTGTGAACTGAAGGTCCCAGGTTTAATTCCGGTCAAGGGCACAGGCCCGGGTTGCAGGCTCCATCCTAGTAGGGGGCATGCAGGAGGCTGCCCATCCACAATTCCCTCTCCCTCTCCCTTTCCCTTCCTCTCTGAAATCAATATAAATGTTTGAAAAAAAAGAAAGAAATGTGTCCCATTCCTTCCCAAACCAGTCTTCCCTGCTTTGCTGTTATGGCTGTTGGGGAATGTGGGCAGAAACTCCAGTGTCAACTCGAAGAAACCCAGAAGTTTGCTCCTGGCCCCTGACCCCAGCGGTGGGATGGTGGAGGGCCAGCAGGTTTGCAGGTTTCCAGCCGCATTTCCCATTCCTGCCCTCAGGGGACCCCCCCCCTCGGGCCTCAGCCAGGAACGTCTTTCTCTCACCTCCCTCCAGGGAAGATTCCAGCTGCGCTCCCTGCTCCACGTCACCTGTCACCACCCTTCCCTCTGCTCTCTGTCTTCCAGAAACGTGTTGAAATCCCTCATCTGCTCACACCCTCCCCCGCCGGCCTTATTGTGGGTTTATACCTTTTTTGTTCCCTCGCCATCATATTACAGGGGGCTGGGAGGAAGGGGAGATAGTGCGTGTGCTCTGAGTATGTAAAACAGATAATCTGCACGCATTCTGCGCAGTATCTGCTCAGCAAATGTCAGCTCCTCTTAAAATTATCACCTGCCGTTGTCATGTCTCAGGGTGTGAGGGAGAGGTGTGGGGGGCAGGGGACAGCGGCTCCTCCCTCCTGGGGCCAGGAGACGGGGAGGTGGGCTGTGGCCTCTCTCGGCGAGTCTTCTGGGTCTGCTACCCATCGCTTTTTTTCTCTTAAAAATTTATTATTTGAAATTGCTTTTTAATTGCATTAATAATGAATGAATACATCCCTTTGTGAAATATGTAAGACCTTGAAACAACCGCACGCAGATGCTAATCGCCTGCGGCCTTGGTCTCAGCTTGGGTCCAGGAGGGAGGGCCAGGCCTCTACTGGGGAGGGGGCCCCAGAGAGGGCAGGAGAGGGGCGCGGAGATAAGCTGGGGGGGGGGGGGGGAGGAAAGGAAGCCAGTGAGGGAATGGTGATCTAGCAGGTTATTGCTGAGGCTCAGCCCCAACAGGGACCTCTGGAATCAGCGGGGTGAGCCCCCAAGGAGCCAGGTGCGGGCGGCTCTAGCCACCGTGTTTGCTGCTAGGCCGGCTCCGAGTGGGATGGGGACCTTTGGCACAGCTCACTTCGCCGTGGATGTGCCTCGAGCGGGCCAGAGGGCACCACACTCCCACTCCAGGGGCACAGCACCTTGTCTTCTCCTAGGAGTGTGGGAAGGCTATTCAAGTCTTCTTTCTTTTTCTAAATATGTTTCTATTGCTTTCAGAGAGGAAGGGAGAGGGAGAGAGAAACATCCACGATGAGAGAGAATCATGAATCGGCTGCCTCCTGCACACCCCACACTGGGGATTGAGCCCACATCCGGGGCCTGTGCCCTGACCAGGAATTGAACCCTGACCTCTGGGTTCATAGGTCGATGCTCAGCCACTGAGCCACGCCGGCCTGGCTAGTCTTTTTTTTTTTTTTTTAAAGCCTCCCCCACCTCCTCCCCTGGAAAAGCCCTATTCCACCCATCAGGCAGTGCACGCTGGACCTAGCTTGTCCTGGTTTGAGTTGGCAGATGGTGCGCATCTCTTTCCAACTCTGAACTGAGAGCATCACACTGGCAGCCATCAATGAGCCAGGGTGGAAGTGTTTACACCACAGAAATTGGTCATTTGATGAGATGAATGTTCAGTGAAATGGAGATCCTTGACTGGAAAAAGTAGGTTGCTTATTATACTTATAGTACAAATATACAGAGGCACACACATATACAGAGAAAGATCCAGAAAAATATCATGGCAGGCAGCATTCTAAACCATGGCCCCACAGGGTTCCACACCCTCATCCTGGAACATGTGAATGCAATGAGATTTCGCTCCTGTGATGTGTCCTGTGATTTGGCACTGTAGATCTTAAGGTAGGGCCTAATTCCGGTGGGCCTAATTTACTCTCACGAGCCTTTAAAATCGGAGTTTTCTCTGGTCCTTGGCCAAATAGGAAGGCAGAAGGAGAAGTCAGAGGGATTAGAAGCATGAGAAGATTAGCTATGCTGTTCCTGGCTTGAAGATGTGCACGACCCAGAGAATGACCAGCAAGGGAGTGGAGACCTCAGTCCTACAGCCACAAGGACCTGAATTCTGGCAATAACCCTGAATGAGCTTGAGAGTGGATGCTCCCTCTAGCCCTCCAGATAAAAGCGCAGCTTGACGGAACCCACAACTTCGACTTTGTGAGTCCCCAGAGCAGAGAATCAAGTCCACCCAGACTTCTGACCTGCAGAAGTGGCAGGCCATACATGGGTGGTGTTTTAAGCTGCTAAATTTTCGGTAATTTGTTACCCAGCAGTGGAAAACCAAGACAGATGTGCATTTAGATGCTAATGCTGGTGATGGCTTTGGATGTGTGTGTGTGTGTGTGTGAGAGTATGAGGTTTCATTTTACCATTTTTGGTGGCCTGTATTTTCTAATGTTCTACAGCATGCCAATTCAGGTATATTAAAAGATATTTTAAAAAACCTTTCAGATTACTGGGGGGGGGGGGGGGGGCGGGAAAGCCCTCCCTTTCATTCTCTCCCCGCCTGAGACAACCCACCACAGCATTATTCCATGCCTCCTCCATACTTGCTGTATTTTATACCACCTATGTTATTATTAACATAATATTTTTTATTTAAATCGTGTGTTTTTTTTTTCTTAAAAAGGAAAACCAACACTAACTACTTTAGTTTCCTCCTGAGCAATAATAGTCATGAAGTCGTGGGCTGGCTGCGTGGGTTCTCTTTTTCCTCCCACATCAAAATACATAACAATTATTTAAAAATAGGGGCCTGTGTACCTCCATCGGATACAAAACAGGCGCTGGGAACCGCTGATCCCAAATAATCCTTTCACCGCTTCGCCTTCAGCGGAAAACAAAAGCCTGGGAGGGGGTTGGCTCCCGGGTGCCTGGCTACTACTCACTGTCTGGGCAAGGAGGGGGAAGGAACCACCGCAGGAGGAGGAGCCCAGATGTGTGCTCTGGACCTGCCCTGCCTTGGGTGGTGTCAGAGCCCAGCCAGCCCAGCCCAGTCCACTCCACAGCCCGGCTCAGGACTTTCTGTCCACGTTTGTTTTACTCACAGGAGGGAGGGAACAGCAGAAAGGAGTTAACATACTAAATTTGGGTGTTTTCTTGTTGTTAATCCTCACCTGATAGATTTTCCCGTTGATTTTCTGGGAGAGAGGGAGAGACAGAGAGCAACATCAATGTGAAAGAGACACATTGGTTGGTTGCCTCCTGCATGCCCCCTGACCAGGGCCCGGGATGGGGAGGAGCCTGCAACCGAGGTACGTGCCCTTGATCAGAATCGAACCTGGGACCTTTCGGTCCATAGGCCAACATTCTATCCACTGAGCTATACCGGCCAGGGCTAAGTTTGGGTTTCAAAATGGTTGAGTCTCCTGGGAAAACTAGACCAGATTTTTTCTGGTCAAAGTGCGTACCAACTGGGTAACTTGAGTAGTTACTTCTCTGTTAAAAACAGTTCCGCCCGCAGTCATATTCACTGCCTCTGTGGTTCTCAGCGTCTGCAGATGGGGAGGCGCTGGCTGCGTACCCTCTTTGCTGGTGTCTCCCTCTGCTCCTCCCCTTCGGCAGTTTGTGCTGAAAACAGCCAGAGAAGCCTCCTAAAACTACAGTCAGATCCTGTCCTTTTTGGCACAGAATTTGCCAGAGCCACCCTGTGTCGCTTGAGTGGAAGCTGAGGACACGAGGAAGGTTGTGCGTGATCTGGTGCCCGTCTTCCCCACTTCTGTGAGCTGTTCCTCCTCCTCCTCCTCCACTGCAGCCTCCCTGGTCCCCCAGTTCCTGGAATACACCAGCTTTCCCACCGCAGGGCCTCCGCACTGGCTGTTCCTGGCCTCCTCCTTCCCCGTTACCACAGGGCTCCCTCCCCTCTCTCCTCAGGGTCTTAATTGAAGTATCACCTTCTCAGCAAGTGCATCCCTGCTGGCTCTCTGGAAACCTGCAGCCTTCCCCTCCCCCAGCCCTGGTTCCTGCTCCCTTCCCCGCTTTATTCCTCTCTCCCCCTCTTCCCACCAGAAAGCACTGCATGTTTTGCTTATTTGTTTTCTACCTTTCTCTCCCACAAGAATGCAAGCTCCATGGCTACAGGGATTTAAAGGAATCTGTTTTGCTCACAACAGTTTCCCAGGGCCTAGAAGAGCGAGTGACATATAGCAAGTACTTAGTGATTATTCGTTGCATAACTAATGAACGAGCAGGGAGGACTTAAATGGGACCCCTGGAGGCCTAGGCTGGCCTGATTTTCAGAGGGTATCGCCTCGGGCTCACGCCAGCCTAGGCCTGGGGAGCCTGCTTCTCTCCCAGGACCCTCGCGGTTTGACTGAACCGCCAGTGGCCACGCTGTCTGCCCTTCAGCAGCCTCAGTGGGCTCTGCGTTCGCCGGGTTTTCAATACGTGATTTCCCCCCGTGGACGGGACGAGAATCATTGAAAATCATCCATGAGAAACTCCTGGCAGTGTTTCTGCCGGCGGCTTTGCAGGCTGAGAGCACCTGGTGGTGGGGAGAAAGCAGAGGGAAAGCATCCTACCCGCGTCCCATAGCCTCGCTCCTCCTGCTGTTCCTGAGGCCCCATCACAGAGCTGATGTTCCGGTCAGGAGTCAGGGGTCAGGGGTCAGGGGTCAGGGGTCAGAGCCAGTGGCCTGGGTGAGGCGTTACTTCTCAGCAGCCAGAGTGGCTGTGGCAGGTCCTCTCCCACTGTCCCCTCTGCAGCCTGGGCCCCTCCTTTTGCTTAACCCTCACCCAAGGCTATTTTCCCGCTGATCTTTAGGGAGAGTGGAAGGGAGGGGGAGAGACAGAGAGAAACATCGATGTGAGAGACACATCAATTGGTTGCCTCCTGCACTCACCCTGACCAAGGCCTGGCGGGGAGGAGCCTGCAACCAGGTACATGCCCTTGACTGGAATTGAACCTGGGACCCTTCAGTCCGCAGGCCAGTGCTCTCTCCACTGAGCCAAACCAGTTTCGGCTGGCTGCCAATTCTTTGTCACTTTCCCTGACCCAGAGGTAGTGTTGTTACAGATTGACTTGTGCCCCTCCCCCAAGATACGTGGAAGCCCATACCCCCGGAGCCTATGGGCATGCCTGGTGTGGACATAGGGTGGCTGAGAAGAATCAAGTTAAGATGGGGTCACACTGGGTCAGGTGGGCCCAAAACCCAGGTGTTCTTCTAAGAAAAGACGGTGAGCCTGGCCGGCATGGCTCAGGGGCTGACCACTGACCTATGAACCAGGAGGTCAGGGTTCAATTCCCAGTCAGGGCACAGGCCCGGGATGGGGGCTCCATCCCCAGTGTGGGGTGAGCAGGAAGCAGCTGATCCCTGATTCTCTCTCATCATTGATGTTTCTCTCTCTCCCTCTCCCTTCCTCGGTGAAATAAATAAAAATACTGAAAGAAAGAAATAAAGAAAGAAAGGAGAAAGAAAAGAAAGAAAGAAAAAGAAAGGAAGAAAAGATGAGCCTGACTGACGTGGCTGTGGTTGAGCGCCGACCTGTGAACTAGGAGGTCACAGTTCGATTCCCCATCTGGACACATGCCCAGTGCCTGGGCCCTGGGGCGGGAAGGCCGGGGGGGGGGGGGGGTGTGTGGTGGCTCACACAGCTGATTATGTGTAGGCCTCAGGCGTTCAGTCACAGGGGAATGGAAGGGGTTGCAAGAGCGCCGAGTCCCATGATCGTGGCACCTGTGTGTAGCCACTGCTCGTGGCATGTGTGGCGCTGACCTGTACAGATCTGGCTCACCACGCCACACAGCACCCTGATCAAGTGCGGGCCCATGCAGCTAGGAAGAGGGCGGGAGGGTGCTCTGGTTTATTTCCCAGAACCCAGAGCGGGACAGTGAGGGTCCTTGTGCTGGTCCGAATCCTCTGGAACGTGGGGAGCCCGGGCAGCACCCCAGCCCCCTCACCCGGGCCTCAGCCCGGCCTGGGCTGTCCGTCCCCAGGCCAGCTGGGTTTTGCTGGAGGAAATGTGATTAAAGCTGGTCTCTCTGGAGAGGATCCGCTTTAAAGAATCAAAGGCTCTGAGTAGGAGTGCTCGGGGCGGGCAGGGGTCTTCGCAGCTGCAGGGTGAGTTCCCGGCAGCCATGTGCGGGCGGCCGTGGGCACAGCAGACCCCCGGGAACCCGCGTCGGCTCAGAGATCGGAAGCAGCAAGATCAGGGAGACGAGAGTGAGAACAAAACCCCGTTTCCAGCAAATGGCAGGATTCTGACGGCGGCTGGGTCCCCGCGATCCTCGCCGCATGGCTTCCGAATGCGAAAACCACGATCCGCGGGAGCAGGCGGTTCATCCCATTTTTAATTGCACCTGGAAAGGGGCTTAATATCGCAGCCAATTTCTCCATCATCTTTTGCACATCTTGGGCTGCTCGGGTCCCCGGGGCTTTGTGTAATAAAACGGGATGGTTAAAGGGCATGTTTCTGCATTAACGAATCTTTCCGCGCTGCCTGGGCCCGCATTATGTAAATGTTTACTGTAATTAAGAGATGAAGTTGTCACGGAGCAGCGTTTTGGTGGCTGGTGTGGGGCTCCTGCCGAGCTCCAGCCACGAACCGTCACCGGCAAGGAAGAGGGGCGGGAGGAGACGGACAGGAGAAGGCGTTCTGCGTGGCTCCCCGGGGACCGGGGCCTGGCTTGCTTGCAGACGCAGACAGGAGCCGGCGCCGCTGAGCCAAGGCAGGTCTGGGCTCGGCCATGGTCACAGCCTCCTGGCAGCCCTGCGCTGTGGGCTCCGAGTCCCACTGCCCGGGGCTTAGAGTAGATTTCTCCTGTGGGATCCCAAAGGGGGGGCGGATGGGACGGCCGGTCCCTGCTTGCTGTCCGTGTCTGTCCAGAGGAGAGGCCAGTGGGGCATCCCAGACACACACAAAGTCTAATATTCCTACAGTGAAACGCATTTTTGAAAAAACAACTTTATTGAGCTATAATTAACATACAATAAACTGCACATATTTAAACGATACAATTTGATCTGTTTGGACACATGCATCCACCCATGAAGCCATCGCTGCCATTGGGATTGTAGATGTAGCCAGTGCCCACCCCCCAGTTTCTCTGAGCCCTGGGGATCCCTCGGCCTGCCTCTCCCCGCCCCTGCCCCGGGCCACTGCTGGCTGTTCCATCGTCACTGCAGAATGGTTGGCATTTTCCAGAGTTTCATGTGAATGGAGTCCCCGGGGTGGGCTCCCGCTCCTTTCCCTCAGCACGATTGTTCTGAGGTTCACCCATGGTGTGTGCCTCCAGCTTTGCTGCCTCGATTGCTCGCCGTTCCATCGATGATACCCCATGATCTGTTTGTCCAGTCATCCTTCGGCGGGGGTTGGGCTGTTTCACAAAGCTGCTCTGAATGTTCTCCTACATACACATGCCCTCCTCTTGGCAAATGCCCAGGCGTGATAATGGCTGGATCGTGCATTGTAGCTACTCCAGCAAGTGTGTGTGTGCTTTAATGGAAATTTCTTTTTTAAATTCATCAGGTGGTTGTAGGCAGTGGGACCTGCATTGGGTGTCTGACTGGTGGGGTCAGGATTCAGCCCTGGCTGGTGTAGCTCAGTGGATAGAGCATCAACTTGTGGACTGAAGGGTCCCGGGTTTGATTCCAGTCAAGGGCACATGCCAGTAGGGGGTATGCAGGAGGCAGCCAATCTATGATTCTCTCTCATCATTGATGTTTCTCTCTCCCTCTCCCTCTCCCTTCCTCTCTGAAATCAATAAAAAATACTTAAAAAAAAAAAAAAAGAAGAAAAAATGTGGTTAAACCTGGGTCTGGCTGCGGTAGAATTCAGTCAGAGGCAATCTGTAAATGCACTGTCAGTGGTAGGAGTGATTCCTAGAGGAAATGGGCTTAGGAAACAAGGTATGGAGGTTAGGGCCGGGTCCTTGGAGCTTGGGAGTGAGGAAGCCAATGGCAATGCCTGGGGCAGGGAGGGGGGGAGGGGGGGAAAGGCAGGGGTGCTCCCGGGAGGGAGAGGCACTGGGAAAGGTCTCAGTGGAATATGCAGCCGCTTCCCAGGGGTGGCCTCTAGGGCTGTGGTCTCCTCTGATTGAGGCCTGGAGGTCATGTCCAGGGAGCGAGCTCAGGGTTACACTTAAGACTTCTGCGTTTTACTGAAAGTAAGTGATCTATAATAATAGAAGTGTAATATGCTAATTAGACCGGATGTCCTTCCGGATGACATCCGGAGGAAGCCTGGCTGTGAGGGCTGGGGCGGCAGCTGGAGCTGCTGCCTTTGCCCGTGGAGCCCCTTGCATGGATTTCGTGCATTGGGCCTCTAGTTTCTTTCTCCTCCTCCTCCTCCTCCTCCTTCTTCTTCTTCTAAAATATATTTCATTGATTTTGTACAGAGAGGAAGGGAGAGAGACAGAGAGTTAGAAACATCAATGAGAGAGAGTCATCGATCAGCTGCCTCTTGCACACCCCCCACTGGGGATATGCCTGCAACCAAGGTACATGCCCTTGACCGGAATCGAACCTGGGACCCTTCGGTCCCCAAGCCGATGCTCTATCCATTGAGCCAAACCGGTATCCGCTCTAGTTTCTTAATAAAATACAATAAAAACTTTTATAGAGAGAAGATTCCCTTGAAATTAAATCATCTGTTACTCATATCCCTCCAAATGGCTTTTCCAAGCACGTCAGGGGCCCAGCTCTGGGAATGGGCCCTTTAAGAAAGCCTGGGAGTAGCTGGGAGCAGGTGAGGCTGGGCCTGGGAGGCGTGCTTTGCTTTGAGTGGAGGGAGGTGAGCCAGGACCCAGGCTGGTGCCAGGGCAGGTGAGTCATCCAGGTTCCCGGATCCTGGAAAACTGTGCCCTGGGCTTTGTTGCCAGGCTGCTCTTTGAAGTCGCAGAGATGAAAGCTTGGCAGGCTGTGGCCACTCCCCTCCCGCAGCTGGAGGTGGCAGCCCTCTCAGCTGGGAGGGCAGAGGGTGAGGCCGCTGCTCCGGGCGGGCGGGTGGAGGCGGGTGGAGGTGGGTGGGGTGGGTGTGAGGACAGGACCTCCCTCTGCTCACCCTGTGGAGGCGAACCCCAGCCCACGTGCCTTCTGCAGGCCTCAGCTGGAGGGTGGCTGGCCATTTCCGAATGAGCTTTCAAACCTCAGAGCACCTGGGTCAGGGGTTCCCCACACAGGGCCTGTGCTCCCCGCTACCCCTGTTGTTGATGGTCATGAGGTCAGAGGGGCCGTCGGGGTGAGTGGCAGGGATGGGGTGTGGGGCCGCCCCCCACGCTGCCAGTGTCTCCCTGGTTGAGAAACAAGTAGTGTTGATGAGTGAGTTGATTGCTGAAGTAGTAGGTATGCCTGTCCTTTTTCTCTTTCTTCTCTTTCTTTATCTCTTTCTCTCTCTCTCCTCTCTCTCTCTTTCTCTTTTGTTCTTTCTTTCTTTCTCTGCCTTTTAAAAAATATATATATCTTTATTGAGTTCAGAGAGGAAGGGAGAGGGAGAGAGACAGAAACATCAATGATGAGAGGGAATCACTGTCCGGCTGCCTCTAGCAATCCGGGCATGTGCCCCGACCAGGAATCAAAAAGTGACCTGGTCCATAGGTCAACACCCAACCACTGAGCCACACCAGCCAGGCCGCCTGCTCTTTCAAAGCCTGCACTTCATCTTGGGGCTTCATCAGCCCCTCCAGAGCCTGTTGGTGGACCCCACACCTCCCCTGGGGCTGACGGAGAAGCACGGCCGGAATGGCCACAGGACCAGAGCCCTTCCCTGCCTTAAAGGTTAACTGGTGCCTCGCCTCATTTCTAAACTTTCTGGCATTTGAACAGGGTATTAAAGACGCTTAAAGAGCAGGGCTGATTTCCAAAGCAATAAAATCATCTCTTAGTCTTATTGAATTTTAATTTTCATTTGTTCGGATCCACTGTACACCCGGTATTTCAGGCAAAGACGCTGCCACTGGTTGGTCCACGGCGGCAGGAGATGGAGGCGCTGCGCTTGGCGTGACCCATGCGGGTCCGGTGACGGCGGGGGAGGGAGCTGCAGTTTTCTGCCATTAAATATTAACACCGGGCATTAATAATGAAGGCTGACAGCTCCCTCTGCGTGTTGCTGAGCGTCTCTCTGCAGCCCGCAGAGCCAGCAGGCCCGGCCCTTCCCCGCCTGAGCCATGCGGCCTGGGCCCCCCGCTCTCTGAGGTTGGGGGGGGGTAAGAAAAACAGCCCCCAGATGCCACCCGGAGGCAGGATCTCCCGCCCTGCTCACCCTCCTCCCTGGAGGCGGGGGGGGGGGGGGGGAGAGTGCGGTGAAAGGGAAGGCGAGTGGTGGTGGGGAGGCGGATACGGATGGAATGGACTGCAGGGATAGGAAGGGGAGCCGCCTCCTGTCAGAGTGGGGCTGGAGGAGGGAGGTGCTGGCTTAAAGAGACAGGGGGCAGGCCCCCTGGGAGGCTCAGATACAGCCGGCACTCCGAAGTGTGTGTGTGTGTGGGGGACATTCAGGAGGCCTCGGACTGGTTAAGGGGGTGGCAGTGTCTGTGCCACTCAGACTTGGGCCACAGGAGCCCTCACTTGGCAGGGCCACCCCAGCTTCCCCGCAGGCCCAGGGTCTCAGCACGCTGGCTGCCCAGCCTGCTTAGCGCTGGTGACTTGTGGACAAAGGAACGTCAAGGCAGCCCTTGAACTTGTGTCCAGCAGCTCTGTGGGCCGGAGCCGTATAGGAGCTGGGAAATGAAACACCCAGTGATCTCTGCCGCAACAAAATGTGACATCGGCTTCTGTGTGATCACGTGGCCACTTGGCTTTGACCCAACCATGTCCTCCTGTGTGTACCTTTTCCCCTTCCCCTCCTGCCCTCCCCCAAAGGGTGATGGTAGAGAGTGGAGGAGGAAAACAAGACGAGCAGAGCCTAGCCAGAGCGGCTCAGTGAGCGTCGACCTATGATTCCTGGTCAGGCACAGGCCCCGGCTGTAGGCTCAGTCCCTGGTGGCAGGAGGCAGCCGATGGGTGACTCTCTCTCACCATGGATGCTTCTATCTCTCTCCATCTCCCTTCCTCTCGAGTGAATAGAAATATATTTTTAAAAATGTGTAATCTGAGGGAGAAGCTGTGCACTCTGAGGACCACAGCTACTTTCTTGAGGACGGAGCTCAGAGCCAGGAGGCCTCCGGTGATTCTGAGCACAGGGCCTTCAGTGGGGTGCTGGGGCCCCGGCCAGGATCCCTCCTTTGCTGCCTCCTCTTCCCTCTCAGTGGCCCCAGCTGCATTTGTCTGACTTGAACCTGAGATTGGCCAAGGCAGCTGAGATGAAAGAGGTGGTGGGGCTTGTGGCCACCTCCAGCCTCTCACTGAGATGCTCCACAGACTCCCATAACTCAGGCCTCCGGTGCCTCCGGCGGGAGGGCTGTTGGGCAGGTGTCTGGTTCCAGGGCCCTGTCTTTCCTCTATCAGAGCAGAGCGGGAGGGGTCCAGGGAAGGCTGGGCGGATGCGATTCCTTCATCATGTGAGATGGTGGGATTTCTACGGGGACACACTTGGTCAGTGTTCCCCAGTGGAAGCGTCATTCCCAGAGTCCTTTGTGCGGCGCTGCAACCAGGCCCACCCAGGGTGACCACCCACTGGCTTTGGCATCAGACTGGAGATTACCGCCTTGTCGGTGGCCGCTCACCAGTGCGATGCGAACGTGGGGGGCTGAGTGCTTCCTCAGGTGGAAAGCCAGGCAGGAGAAAGAAAAGGTTATTTTCATAAGCAGAAAAGTTAATGAGTAATGGTTTCTGGAATTTCTCCTTGGAGAATATAGCCTCGTCAGCTCTAGGCTTCTGCCTTCTGAATAATTGTTCTCAGTAATAATACAGAACATGTTCATAATAATACATCCTTCTGTGTGTTCAAGAAAGTAGCAATTTATTCCAGGACCAAAGGGAAAAAAAAGGTTGCTTTATTCATCTTGATGCCCCCACCCCAGGTATCAAGCAGTGAGGTGGCTAATTAATAAGCTCAGGCATTTTGGAGGTCTTTAATGAGCACCTATAGTATACCTATAAGTGGGGGGAAGTGCAATGAGGGAGACATAAAAAAGAAGCCAGAGAGCTAAAAATATTTATAGGAAGATAAGCCCTAAATACATGCTGAGCTTGCTTTTCTTAAGTGCATTTTTGAGAAAGATACGGTGGATTGACAGTGAGCACCCATTTTAACCTGTTAGTGAAATTTCTCAGACTCCCTTGCAGCTAGTTTTCCAGGTATGATGAGATTCAACCAATGAGACATTCTTGTGTAAAACCTGACTTTAGGTCTCAGGAAAAGAGGGGGATGCATTTTGCTGATATGGGTCATGATTGAGGCTGCATGGTTCTCAAGCTGTCAGCGGTGGCTTCCAATTATATAATGCTCCTTGATCAGCACAGCTCAGTTCTGTGGTGTGGTCTTGAGGGACACTCCTGAAAGCACAGCGTTCAGTGTGTCTCTTCAGCCCTCCAAATAATCCTATTAGCCTCTTAATACCCCACAAGGAATCCCTTTTTGTTTAAACCAGCTGAAGTGAATTCTCTTCTATGTCACTGACCCCTGACAATATAGCTCTGCTCACTCACGCTTCCACTCTCACTGCCTTTGATTTCTACCCCTCATGCCTCCATCCCACCCCATCCCATCTGATCTCATCTTTCTTAGATAGGTAACTCCTACTCACTCTTCACAACTCAGTTCAGATGTCATCTCCAGGAAAGTCTCCTTGCTATGTATGCCGCCGCCCCATTCTTCGTGCCTCAGAGCACTCCACATTGGATCGGCCTTGCATGGGCCACCACCTTTTTCTTTGCCTTTCTTCTCCCCCGGACTGGGAGCTGCTTGAAGGTAAGGAGTGCGTTTTTTCTTGGTGCAGTTCTTTGCACATAGTAGGTTCTCAGTATAACTTTCCTACTGGATGAGAAAACAACCCATGGTAAGCAGTCAAATGAGAAACAGTGTGGTTCAGACCTGTGCCCAGGAAAGGCAGAGTGAATGGCAACATCCTCAAGGAGAAGAAATGGATGATCCCGAGCCGGAAAGCCCCTTTCTGGGCCTGGTTTGCTCATTATAAGGCAAGGGGAGGGACTTCTTCGGTTTCTTGCTGTGTGTTCCTCAGAACATTACTTCCTGAAGGTATGGCTGGAGAGACCTGGGTCCTGAGAGCAGCTGAGTTTGGGAAATGTTGGCTCAGCAAAGCTAAAAAGATCTCTCTGCTGTAGAACTTCCCTTTCATGTGCTAATGTGCGTGGCCTCTCCTCAGGAGAGTTCTAGGCGCAGTGTGGTGGCAGTTGTCTTTGTCTCAACAACTGCAGAGCCTGAAGAGCGTGGCATGGCGGGGGTATTGCTCCCGTGCCTACAATCAGCTGGGGTTGGCCGGGCGCACTCACCTGTCTGCCCATGGCCGGCTTGAAGTGCATCTAAGCTGATGACCACAGGTCTGCTCTGTCCCACCCGTGTCTCATCCTCCAGCGGGCTCCCTGGGCCTGTTTCCATGGCAATGGCAGAAGCTCAAGAGAGTGAGCCCTGAAGTCCAGGCACTGCAAGCTTCCCTCGGGTCATCTGGTGTCTTATTGGCCAGCTGGTCAAGGGCCGGACAAGTCCCCTGCCTGGGAGACGGCCCTGCAAAGCTCCATGGGAAAGGGAGTGGACTCCTGCAGGGTCTCCCGGAAGTGGGGTCACTAAGGCACACTACACAGTGTTTCCCAGAGTCACTGACTAAGGAACCCCTTGATACATCTGTCTGGCTCTCTTAGCACACACTTTGGGGAGCACCAGATAAGCAGCCCTTAAAGTCTGGAAGTTCTGTTGCTCTCTCTACCCCGAGTGGCTTCGGGAAGAGGTGGCTAGCAAGTTTGGGCCAAACCAATAGGGTGGGATTTGCCCAGAGGCGGCGAGGGCTTGACTGGAGGCAGGTCCTTCCATCCCACACTCCATCAGGAAGACTGCCTCAGAGAGCCCCCTCCAGCTGCTCCCATGATGCAGCTCTTCTTCACCCTCACCTCTCCTCACCCCCGTCTCAAGTCCAACTGTCCTCACTCCGGAAGCACAACTTCCCAGAGAGGCGTCGCTCTAGGAACAGCCGCGGCCGGAGATGCCCTTTTCCTGTGCCTGCTAGCCAGGAAGGCACCTCGGAGGCTGGAGGGGCGGCCTCCCCGCCGGGCACGGTGCCTGGGCCTTCCGCTGGCTCCGGGCTCAGGGCCAAGTTACTGGCGTTGCAGAGAGGAGACAGGGCTCTGAGGGTTGAGGTTACTCTCGTTCCTGTGCTGCCCGCCTATCTCCCAGGTTGGGGACGCTCTCTGCCTGCCCCCCTCTGTCTGTCCTCCAGCTGAGCTGAGCACCTTGTCAGCAGTGCCACCAGAACCCTGGCAGGATGCGGGTGTCCTGAGTATTCCCAGCTCCTCTGTATTTCTTTTAAATACATTTGTATTGATTTCAGGCAGGAAGGAAGAGGGAGAGAGAGAAACATCCATGATGAGAGAGAAGCATGGATCGGCTGCCTCCTGCCTGCCCCACACTGGGGATGGAGCCCCCAACCCGGGCCTGTGCCCTTGACTGGAATCGAAACAGGCCCTCTCAGTCTGCAGGCTGACGCTCTATCCACTGAGCAACACCGACCAGGGCTTCCTCTGTCTCTTTTGGGCTGAATCCATCCAGCAGCCTCCCTGCCTCCCTCTGGGCGCTGGGCGGTGGAGATGCTTCCTGTTTATGCCTCCCCCGCCTGGGGACCCACATCTCAGGGAGGTGGGGTTTCGGACCTGACACCCGGACTGCTCCAGTTTATCAAAGCCCCCACCGACCCCTTGTAAACGCCCCTTGGCTTGGGGGGTGGCGGCTGGCTGCTGGGTCCCCCTAAGGCACGTAAATTGGGCCTCGTTAAGGGAACCTGCGGGGATGGGGGATGAAGGTGATCAGGTTACAAAAGCACCAGCATCATTGCGGGCCTGGGGCTCACAAAGGCCTGGCCTGGGGGAGTCACTGGGGTGGGGCTCCAGGAGGCCTGACCAGGCCCCACCCCAGGAGACCCTGTGCTGGAAGCAGCTGGGAAGGGCGGGGGCCCAGGTTACTCCCCCTTCCGTCTCTGGGTGGAGAGCACCTGGAAATGTGTTGCTGTGATTTTATCAGAAATAAATGCAGTGAAATTTATGCATAAAACATACTGAAAGGAAACGCAGGGCTGTATCACCAGGGGAAAATCCTTAGCTTGCAATTATAGGTAATTTACATTTCTTTTTTATTCTTTTTTGGTAATTTCCAAATTTCCCACAGTGGCTACAAGATATTGTTAAATCAGGGGAAAAAGTGACAGAGAAAAGGATGGAGGAGTGGTACATGCACGTTTTTTGAGAGATAATTGTTCTGTAATGCTTCACTGTATATTCAATACACTCACAGTTTAGTAAAACAAAAAGTATAAAAGATGGAAAGACATAAAATTATTATGTGTTTATGTCTAGAAATATGGTTGATTTTCGTCATTTTTTTTTTACATTTTCTAAAGGAATGTATTAATCCACTCCCCCCCCCCCCCTGATTTTTAGAGAATGGAAGGGAGGGGGGGAGAGGTAGAGAACGAGATAGACATATATATATAGAGAGAGGGATGTGAGAGAGACACATCAATCAATTGCCTCCCCATGAGCCCTGGTGGAGGGGTGGGATTGAACTCAGTCTGCAACCCAGGCCTGTCCCTGACCGGGAATCGAACCCTGACCTCCTGGTTCCTAGGTCAGTGCTCAACCACTGAGCCACACTGGCCGGGCAACAAATTCTTCATTGAAAAGTAACTGTAGGAGAACAGTTGGGAAAAAGGGAGACAGAAAACACAGAGACGGGTTAGGAGCCCTGGAGGCCTGGGCATGGTGGGGTGGGAGCCTGAGGGAAGTGCTGGAGACTGGGGACCTAGTTGCATTTACCCTAAAAGGGCTTTGGGTGGCTGGTGGGCGTGTGCCTGGGTGGCTACCTGGTTCTCTCGCTGGCTCAGTGGCCAGGCCCAGCGCGGCCTCGGCTGATCTGAGCAGAAGGGGAAGAAGCTTGTCCGAGCTGTGGGCATAGAGAACGGTCCCTGAGGAGCTGAGGTGTCGGTCTTTCCCCAAGGCCTGGCCACCGAACGTCTGGAAAAGTGAGAGGCACGGTGGTGGTGGTGGCCGTGGCCATGGCCGTGGCCGTGGCGGTGGGGTGTGACTATGGAACATTTGAGAGACGGGGATGTGCATTAATCACGCCGCTATAAAAAGCAGCGTGCTGCAGCCCCATTATTTGCTTCCTGACTTTGGGGGACACGTTAAGTGCCATGTCGCACCTCCCCCGAGAAGGCGCTCGCAGGACATCTCCCTGTGACCCCTGCTGCCGCCTCCCCCACCCTCTGTCCTTTCTCGGCTGCCTGCTTAGAGGGGTCCCCTGACTCCCCTCTGGCCAGGTGCCTGCACGCGTATAGGCTGGATAACCATTCCGTGCTGCACACGGTAATACAACTGCTCCCGCATGTCCACAGTGCCGCTGCGAGGAGGAAATACGGTACCTCCGAGCCTCGCCGAATCCCCAGGTGCTCGGTGTCAGGCGTGTTCAGAGCGGATCTAAACATGCCGCGGGGAGGGCGCTCTCTGGCCTCAGCAGACGCGGGC
>NC_140524.1:1265000-1290000 GCF_964339955.1 Pipistrellus hanaki | reverse complement strand
ATTTTTAACATTCCACTTTATGGACGTTATGAAAGTGCGGAAGTGTTGACTTTCACAAGGCAAGCAGGACGGCGAGGCCTGATGGTTTGGGAGGCTCAGGAAAACACCAAAGTCGCCTTTCATACCCAGCTGAGTGGCAGAGCTCTGGGGGCACAGTGGCAGGCCTCCGAGCCTGGTTTTGGCTGCACCTTCCCGAATGCCCACCAGTTCCCGCAGGCTGCCCATCGCACTGCCCAGCCGCGGGGACTGCTGCATGCAGGGGCCCTGGGGACGTGTCTCAGCCTCTGAGAGCAGTGGCCCCTCAGACACGTAGCCACGCACAGACAGAGCCTCTTATGGATGCCCATAAGAGGCTGGGGGAAGAGGTGAGGCGGAAGCTCGACAATAAAACGCAGCCAGCCTGGCCAGTGTGGCTCAGTGGATAGAGTGTGGCCCTCGGACTGAAGGGTCCTGGGTTCAGTGTGGTCAAGGGCACGTACCTCGGTTGCAGGCTCAATCCTCGCACCTTGGTGGGAGTGTGTGCGGCAGGCAACGCACTGATGTGTCTCTCTGGCGTCGATGTTTCTCTCTGTCTCTCCCTCTCCCTTCCATTCTCTCTAAAAACCAACGGGAAAATAGCCTCTGGTAAGGATGAACCAACAAAAACAAAACACAAGAACAAAACAAAACAGAAAATCGCAGCCAGCCAAGGCCACAAGGATGACGGCCTGGCCCGTGGGCTCCATCACTGGGCAGAGGTTTGTGGAAGCCACCGCCAGGGCCTTCCCTGGTCTGTAGCTGCCTCTTCCACAGGCGGGGGTGGGGGTGGGGGGGTGGGAGAAGCCCAGAGATCCTAGGGCAGATGTGAGGACAGGCCTGGGAGCAGAGGAGCCTACAGGGCTAGAAGCTCCTGGGGCTCATAAAGACTTGGAACTCCTTGGCCTGTTTCCCCCGCGCCTGCTCTCCCTCTGTCAGCACGCATGCGCCACGTGAGCCTTGGCCACAGTGGTTCCCACGGGAAGGCGCTCGCTGCCCCAGTGTCCCAGTCTTCAGAGCGCTCACCTCCCTTCCTCAGCCACCCTGCGTGGGAGCAGTCGCTCTGGTCACCCTGGAGCTGGGCCCAGCCCTCCTGTGGCTCCCGCGTCCCTCAGATAAACGCTCACATCCCTGCTCTGACAGGCTGGGCCTCCTTATCTCCTCGGCCTCGGCCTCGTGTGTGCACCCCAGGTCCCTCCCCACCTCCTGCAGCAGTGCTGGCCCGAGTGGGTTTTTGTTTAATGTCTGTCTGCCCTCGTTCAAGGACAAGGTCTAAGCAGGTAGGGACTTTTCACTGCTCCATCCCCAGAGCTCAGAAGAGTGCCCGGCACATAGAGGCGCAGGGTGAATACTGGTTGAGTGAGTGAATGAATGAATGAATGAACACACTCACTCTGGCACCTTTGGGCCCTTGTTCTTCAATGGGGCCCCTTCCCATAGGTTCAAATCTACCTTCTCCCTGCCTTCCCTCTCCGCTCTTTGCCACCTCCGCTGTGTTCCCGGTCCCCATATTGTGACTTCCGTTGCACTCTTTAAAAAAAAAATTTTTTTTTAAATTGATTTTTTACAGAGAGGAAGGGAAAGAGATACAGAGCTAGAAACATCGATGAGAAAGAAACATCGATCAGTTGCCTCCTGCACACCCCCTACTGAGGATATGCCCACAACCAAGGTACATGCCCTTGACCAGAATCGAACCTGGGACCTTTCAGTCTGCAGGCCGACGCTCTATCCACTGAGCCAAACTGGCCAGGGCCCCATCGCACTCTTGACATGGCTGCCTGCAGTCTCCAACAGCCATGTGCCCAGTCACATCCTCATTCCATCTCCTTGGCTGCTGCTGCCCACACTCCTGTGCCCCCTCCCCGGGTCCCGGTGTGCCCGCTGCTATGGCTCAGCCCTCCTACAGGCCGGAGCATCCTCTGCCTCCTGCTCTTGTCCCTGGGTGCTCTCTCCCTTCAGAGGTCCTCCATCAATCTCCTCAATCCAAAATCAATGAGGAAAAGCCCAACAGCCAAGTGCATGGATTAGTTAAAGGAAAAAAGCAATAAAAAAGTCCAGCTTCTCAAGCTCCTTTCCAGGTCAGCTTCTTGCTCTTCCTGACTCTGTTGGTGCCCCCCTCTCCCCCCAGTGTCCGGTGAAGGCCAGCCCCAGCTGCCCCTACCCCAGGTCCCTCTGAGGAGGGTGCACACACAGTCACACAGGGCCCCCTGAAGCCAAACTGGCTCCAATGACCCCGCATTTGTGCGGGTCTGACCAAGGCAGCAGAAACCACTCGAGGTGTTTACACGTTGGGCATTTCATCCAGGTAACTGGCGCACAGGAGCCTGGCACTGTGGTCAGCCAGCAGGAGCTGGGCCCCCAGAGAAGACGGAGGAGAAGCAACGGATGTTGGAGAGGCTGCCCAAGATGAAACGAGTGGGAAGAAATACCCTGGTCATGCCCTGTTCCTGCCCTCCAGTCTCCCACCTGTATCTCCTGAACTTAGACAGAGGCCTGTCGCAGGGCAGCCTGGGAGATGTAGTTCCCCGTTGTACTGAGCAGACCAAGCAAAGGGCAGGGGATGGATCTGAGAGGAGACCAATAATATGCACAGTCCTTGGCCAATGCACTTGTGTAGCTCTCCTCTCCCCACCGAACAAACTCCAAGCCCCTCAGTCTGTGCTCTGGGCCCTCTCTGCCCACTGCGCTGGCCTTACCTGCCATTGTCCCTGAACGTGGGTGATGTGGGGACCCCTGCTGCTAGCGTCTGCCACCTCCGTCCCCTCCTCTCCTCAGTGTCCTCTGCCCAGAAGTCTTTCCCTTCCCCAAGTGCTCAGGGGAGCTGCCTCCTCCACGAAGCCCTCTTCCCCATCCCTTCCAGCCTCAAACACGCAAACAAACGTCGTGTTTTCCTTCCCCAGCACTTCCTGCCTTGGTGCTGGCCTCGCTTCCGCCTGTGGCTTAGTTATTGATGGGCTTGTCTCAGCGCCCCCACCACACTGTGGGCTCCTCGGAGCCTCGTTCACAACGCAGCCTCGGAGGCCCCCAGCACATAGCACCCCGCACCCCGGAATTGCACACTGCCTTCTAGTTTAATGAATGAACAAAGAAATAGCAGGCGACACCCCAGCAGGGAGCGGTGCCTGGGCAACGCGGGTGAATTAGTTTGGACTTTTCAGCACCGCACGCCTGGGGGAGGGGCGGTGGCAGGGCCCGGAGAAGGGAGCCGGCCGTTCAGGGCGGGGAGCAGATGTCCACATTTGCCTTATTACTTCAGCTATTGTTCCCGGCTTTTTCTCTCGGAGAGAAAAGAATCCGCCCATGTTTTCATGTTGTTCTCATTGAAATACACCCACAGACTTTGAAACGAACCCACTGGTGAAGTGCAAGGAGGGGGAGAGTGGCGGGTTTGTTTCTTCGCCTGGATTCTGTGCGGAGGCTCCCGGGGATGGGAGCACGCGGTGGGAGCACCGCCGTGGGTGAGCCCAGGGATGTGGGTGTGCGTGTGGAGGGGGCAGGCCTGGGCGTCGGAGCGTGGAAAATGTCTGTAAATTCACGTTGGTAGGAAGCACTGTTCAAAGGCTTACCTTTTCCAGGCGTCAGAGAGCTGCAGGCAGAGAGAAGCGATGCATTGGAAGCTGGGCACAGAGCAGAGGTGACTTGGGCATGGGGACCCCCGATTGGCCTGTTTATTCATGAATTCATTTGTTCATTCAGGCATTTAATGAGCAGGAATTGAGGACCCCCCAGAAGGATCAGATTTTGGAGCTGGAGCCAGTTGAAACCCCGTATCTGGAAAATGAAGATTCAGAGAGGTTAAGTGACTTGCTCAAAGCTGCACAGCCCATTACCAGTGGCTCCTGCTTTCTAGTCCTGAGCTCCTAGGGTCTGTGGGGGCATCCCTGCCTTCAGAGGTGTCCCAGGCCCGTGGACATCGGGGTTAGGCCACATGGAGAGTGGGTCCCCCTAGGCCGCTGCCTCCCCAGCAGGGGTAGAAAGGACCCTCTCTGAGCAGAACTGGTTGGACCCTTCACACTTGACCCTGCCCCATCACCCCCGCCCCCCGCGGGCAGCAGGGATCTCTGACCGGTAACTCACAGACCACTCCACACTCTGCTTATGGAGCTGCGTCAGCCCGGGTGTGGACAGGCGTGGCCTGCGCTCCCGCTCCCTCTCCTGCTCCCTCTGAGAGCTCAGCTGCTGAATGCAGGGCTTCGGCCTTTGGTTCCCAGAGTGAGGCTGTTTCTTCCTCTCCTCCTCCTCCTCCTTCTTGTTTTAAATATATGTATATTGATTTAAGGGGAAGGGAGAAGAAGGAAGAGAGAGAAACATCCACGATGAGAGAGAATCATGGATCGGCTGCCTCCTGCACGCCCCACACTGGGGATCAAGTCCGCAACCCAGGCTGGTGCCCTGAGCAGAATGAAACCCGGGGCTCTTCAGTCCCCAGGCCGATGCCTATCCACTGAGCCACACAGGCTAGGGGCTTCCTTTCTTTCTCCCCCCACAGGTTCTCTTCATCACCAAGGGCCAAAGAAGAGACCCTGCAGCAAGAGAACGCAAGCGGGTTTGACCTGCGAGGAACCATGGGGACAGGCCCGTTTTAGTCAAACGAAGGCTGGTCAGGCTGTGCCCCAAGCAGTGCTCCTCCACTCTCCCCTCCCAGATGTGTGCTTGAAAAATGTGGCTGAAGCCTGCCCTTTCCAAGGGCTTTGCGAATGACACAGGAATTACACTATTTTTAGGTCACACCCCCCGCCGAAGTTGACATTTGAAGGCTCGCCCATGTGCGAAAGCGGCCACAAGGAAACGTGGCTTCTCCCAGCGACAATAAACAGCAGCGGCTCCCGCTCATCATGCTCCTTCCTCCCGCTTGCATCTGCATCGCCCACGCTCGGAGGTGCGGTTCTGCAGGCGCACTCCTGGCAGATGTCACCTGAAGGCCGCCCTTCGGAGACTGTCCCTGCAAATAAAAGCAGGTCGTTAGGCTAGGAGCGTCTTTGTTCCCTTAACTACGGCGGTTTCTCCCTCCGCACAGCGCTCTATATAAAGCCATAACCATTCAGAGTGGCACGTAGACTATATAAAGGCGCTGCCTGGAGATGAAAGATGTTTTTAACCCCTTCCTCTCCGGCATCAGTGACAACTGCAACAGCCCAGTTCTGAGTGTGCCAAGCTGTGGTGGGAGGCTGGGGAGAGAAGAGGGGGAGGTGTGAGTGAATAGCAAGGTGGGAGCAGCCCCCACCCCCCCAATCCTCTCCTCCCCTCCCTGCCTCAGATTACAGCTTCGGGGACTCTCCCCGCGCTGAGGTGACAGGACAGAAGGAAGCTCCAAGGGCACTGGGCACGACTCAGGGCTTTCACCTATTTTTAAAAAAATATATTTTATTGATTTTTTACAGAGAGGAAGGGAGAGGGATAGGGAGCCAGAGACACTGATGAGAGAGAAACATCGATCAACCGCCTCCTGCACACCCCCCACTGGGGATGTGCCCACAAGCAAGGTACATGCCCTTGCCTGGAATCGAACCCAGGACCCTTCAGTCCGCAGGCCGACGCTCTACCACTGAGCCACACAGGTCTTGGCAGGGCTTTCACCTATTGATTTCAGGCTCTGGGCAGGGGTGCCCAGGCGCTTGACAGCAGGGCCAGGGTGGCAGTGCTTCCTGAAGATCAAAGGTATTGGATTTCGAGTGACCATCAATGTGGCTTTTCTATTAAGACTAGTGTAGGGCTGTGTGAGAGGTCTCAATGTCACAGCTGAACGCGACCAAGAAATGCCCAGGCCGTATGCTCAGTGGTTAGGGCATCAGCCTGGGGAACCAAGGAATTGTGTGTTTGTTCCTGGTCAAGGGCGCATACCTGGCATGTAGGAGGCAATCAATTGATATGTCCCTCTTACACTGATGTTTCTCTCCTCTCTCCACCCTTTCCCTCCCTCCCACTCTCTCTAAAAATCAGTGGGAAAAATACTCGTGGGTGAGGATTAACAAACAACAAACAAACAAACAAACAAACAGAAAAAAGTACCCACAGTGTGCCATGCAGGGTGGAGGCCCCACCAGCTGTTTCCTGCCCACCCCCTTCTCACCTAGCCAGCTGGTGACCCCTGACTCTGACCCCTCTCCTCGCTCACTGTGCCTGGCCATGTGACCCATGAAAGCGGATTACAGAAGCAGCGTGGCTTAGCTCAGGAATGACCACATAGGTCACGCAGAACTGGGCAGAGCAGAGTGCTGCGGGCTGTGGGTGGGGCCTGGGGTGCGAAGCTTGAGGCGTTGGTACAACTGCGCCTCAGATGGCTAATAGCCCAGCATGCTCCCTGACTGGGAATCGAATTGTGGTTCGATTCCTGGTTCATAGGTCGATGCTCAACCACTGAGCCACACCAGAGGGGCTATTGTATTAAAAAAAAATTTTTTTTATTGGTTTCAGAGAGGGAGGGAGAGGGAGAGAGAAACATCCATGATGAGACAGGATCAAGGATAGGCTGCCTCCTGCATGACCCCCACGGCGGATCAAGCCCACACCCGGGCCTGTGCCCTGACTGGGAATGGAACCCTGATCTCCTGGTTCCTACATCGATGCTCAAGCCCTGAGCCATGCTGGGCAGGCGGGATTGTATTTGTGCACATCTGGACATCCTCCGTGCTCTCAGCACCCATGGCTGGGCTCTCAGGGGGCAAAGGCTGATAAACTGTGTGGTGGTGACACTGAGCCCCACCAGGGCCTGGACTCCAGCTGAATGGCTTCTATGGCCAGCAGCCCCCACGGGGATGTCAGCTCGGAGTTGGGGCGAGTGAGTCCCAGTGTTTCCCTGGAGCAGGCAGGCCTGGTCCTATAAGGAAGAAGCTGGTATCAGTCTCATTTTACAGAGGAGGAAACTGAGGCTCAGAGAGGTTGAGCAACTCACCTGAAATCACACAGCTAGTAAGTAGCAGAGCCAGGCCTTGAAGCCCACCATGTCCCTTGTCCTAATCCATTTCTACGTTGTGTTTAGCATATCACACAGGGCAGGGCTTCTTAAACTTTGTCACCAAAGGGCTCTGACTGCCTCCTGAGGGTCTCAAGTTAAAGCTCAAAGCGGCGCTCGGCGAGCTGGGCACATGAATTGTACACATGATGCCTATATAATTTTATTAACCCACATCACTGCAATAAATTCAATAACAAATAAATTTAAAAAGGAGTATGTGTGGCTTTGGAGCAGGGCAGCGATGCTGTGGGCATACACGCTGAGCGTTTCCCGTTGGTCATGTCATGGAACCATCTCAATTGCCCGTGGGAAACAGCCGTGGTCCCATTGTCCGGATGAGAGCACTGAAGCTCAGAACGGCTGAGACCTGTGCTCCAGCTTACTCAGAGGCTTGGCTGTTGGGGCACCAAATCTGGTTTTTCACAACAGCGGGCTGCTGCTGCTGGGAAATAAAGCAGCGAGGTCCAGGTCCTGGCCTTGCTCTGACTGATGGCATCACCTTTGGCGAGCCAACCCTCTGGGGGCGAGTTTTCTTTGTGAAATGGCCCATGTCCCATTCCTTATAGCACGAGGTGCTGCCAGTCACGGTGGCCCCCTCTCCTGTGGCAATAGGACTAGAGCACGTGTCCTTGGCCTGGCCAATCAGAGTGTCCTAGCCCCCTGGCCACAGCCATTAGTTAAGGAATGGGCACGTGATTCCAGCCAGGCCAATTGAAATCTTCCTCAGGTTGTGCCAGAGCCAGGGGAGGCCCCTTTTCCTTCCTGTGGGGTTGCTGTGCCAGGGAGGCTACAGGGCGGAGAGCCTACCGTCAGGTTGAGCTGGGCCATGATGGGAGGCAGAGCTCTGGGGCCACTTCAGCCCCTGGATCCAGCCATGCCTGAAGCCATTCCTCTTCCCGCACTCCCCAGTTTTAAGAGGCAGTCAATTCCCTTTCTCGGTACCTAATCTGACCTGGGCTTGTGTTGCTTGCGGTGCAGTGGGCAGACCTGGGAGTTGTTTCTAGCTCTGTGGGGCAGTGGAGCGTGGCTCCTCTGTGTGGGCACTAAACGTAGCAGGTGCTTGATGGCAGGCCAGTGGCTTCCACCGTCTCCAGCCTGAGGAGTTCTCTGCCTTTAGGACCAGGTTTGGCCCGCATGCACACGTGCACCCACATGCACAAGCAGGGTGGGGCGGGGGAGGTGGTTGTAAAATGTCAAAGCATTCATGGCTGGGAGTGACCGTCTTCCAATGAGGGACAGAGATGGGCAGATACACACTCCAGCTCCCTGTCCCCTGAGAGGACAATCTAGAGGCGTCTTCTATGCAGTCGCTGTGAGGGTCCCCGGCAACACTGAGCCCCAGTCACCCACAGGGGGGCCTGCTCAGTGAAGCAGCCTCCGTCGCCTCTCCTCCTTGCCATTGCCTTCCCCGCGCTCTCACCCGGGCTCCCCCCTCAGATAAGCTACCTGCACCGAAGCCTCATTTCAGGGTCTGCTTTGGGGAAGAGAGGGTTGAAACTTGTACAGCTATCTATGGGGTTTGGTTTTCTGGGCTGGACAGATCTGGAGACACTTACCTGATTGGAAAGTGTGAAATGGCAAGGTCCCCAGTCCTGGACGCACGAAGGCTGCGTAAAGACTGGGCAAGTGGGGCCGAGACAACAGGACCGGGCTGACAGATGTCCGAGACGCCAGGAAGTTGATGGGACAGATGAGGTTAGAGCATGGGGGCCATCTGGGGGCCTCCATTTGGAACTTGGAGGGGTCCCTGAGTTCCCCTGGAGCACAGGGTCCAGAAGAGTCTGGATAGACAGGAGCCGGGAGCACTCAGCTGAGCCATGGCCTGGTCCCCAGCCTGGTTTTGTTTGCCTTCCCCTCTGCCTTTGTTCTCTCGCCCGCTTATTTATTGTAAAGGCGTCCTGCATCTCTGCCTCCCTGGTCGGGGAGAGCTGGTAATGCCTGGGTCCCACCTCTCCCCCCTCCCCTCCAGAGGTCCCGGCTCCAGGAAGGAGGCGGCCTGCCGCTGTGGGGTGTTTGGCTGGTGCAGCTCTGCCTGGGGTCTGCCCCCTCCCCTCCTCCCCAGGGGGCCTCTGCTCCCTGCTGTTCCCTGTCACTTCGGCAGCGCTTGGCATATGGGGAACGAGGCCTAAGTGTTGGCTGCTATTATCACTCCGGATCATTGTGAGCCCCGCGGACTAAGGGCTCACATCTTATGATGATGACTATGTTAAAGGGGCGCCTAGCACCCATTTCTGCATCGGGGCCGCTCACGCAAATTGCACTTACCCTGCGAAGCCAACCTAAGGACTTGGGCTGCAGCCTCCAAAGACAAAACAAAATAAATTTAGTTAGAGAAAACCCAGTGGTGCTTGCTCTGTGCGCCTTTTCTCAGTCTCTGGGGCTCTGCCTAAAGGGTTTCCCCTTGACCGTGTCCCGAAGTGTGGATCCAGGAGAGCAGAGGTGTGTCCTTAACGGCCACCTCGGAAGTCAGCACCGTCATTAGCCCCGTTTTACTGGTGAGGAATGGAGACACAGAGAGGGGATGCAGCCTGCGCAAGGACACAGCTAGGGAGTGACTGCGTCAGATTTGAACTCAGCCAGCCTCACTCCAGCTCCCGGCTCCGCTGTCCTGTTTTTGTCCTTCTCACTTCCAGGTCTTCCAACACCCTTCCCCCACCCTGGGCAGCCCGGGCAATGGTGGGGGACAGGTCACACTGCCCGGTGGCTCTCAGGCTGGCCACGCCCCTCCGGCTCCGGGGTGGATGGGGACTTTGTTTTGGAAATGCGGCCGGAGCCTCCCGCAGGCCCTGGGTGGGCTAGGTGAGGGGGGGGGGGGGCGGGGCTGGAAGCCAAGTTGTTCCTCCGGTTGGGCCGCCTCGCCTGGCGGGGGGCCTAGCCCTATTAGAATGCCTCATCCTGACTCCCACCGGAAGTTCCTCGTTCCTGCATAATTACATTAAGCTTTTATGATGGGGATCTGGGCTGCTAGCTGCGTTATTTTGCTGGGGCGGCTGCATTCCTCGGGTCTGGGTTTACCTCTCTCTTTCTCTTTCTCTTTCTCTCTCTCTCTCTCTCTCTCTCTCTCTCTCTCTCTCTCTGCTCTGGAATGCGGGTCGTGGACAAGTCCCCTGGCAGCACTCTGGGGGCAGGTGAAGAGCCAAAATTTCTTGAATCCCAGGGTCAGGAAACCTGTCCTGCCTGCAGGGTAGAAGGTGGAAGCCTGGGTCTGAAAAATGGCCTGAGCCTTCACCAGCTGACATCTGGGGCCTCGTGAGCCCGGGACATGGGGGTCCCTGACTTCTTAGCCTGGGCACCCCATCTAGGGCTCCTTGCACTTTGCTTTCCAGATATTGACTAGGCTGGTTGTCTGTTTCACACACATAACTGGTGTGTGTGTGTGTGTGTGTGTGTGTGTGTGTGTGTGGCCTTTCTTTTTAAATAGCTCAAAAAATTAGCTGTAAGCAATGCCAGCATAAAAGGAGACCCAATCTCACACCCTACAGAAAAATAAATACCAGCAGCTTAAAATTTGAACGTTACAAAGCACCGAAAAACCCAAGCTGAAATCTCATAGTGGATTATTTAAGAATGGCGGGGCAGGAAGCCCCCAACACAAATTACCACAACATTGAAAAAGATGCTTACTCAGGCACTTGGCACCAAAGAAATGCAAATAAGGGGTTGGGATGGTTTGAGCTCTATGGCCAGGCTGGAGGTATCAGGGAGGAGGGCAGAGGGTTGCACCCTTTCCCCTAAAAATATTTTGAATTAAAAAAAATATATATTTGTGTTGATTTCAGAGAGGAAGGGAGAGGAAGAGAGATAGAAACATTGACGATGAGAGAGAATCATGGATCCACCGCCTCCTGCACGCCCCACACTGGGGATCTAGGCCTCAACCTGGGCCTGTGCCCTGACCAGGAATTGAACCCTGACCTCCTGGTTCAACCCCTGAGCCACGCCGGCCAGGCTAGTTTGAATTTTTTAAAGCACATAATTACTTTTTGAATTCAAACAAAACCTATATAATTTTTACAAAATTTAAAAATCAATGCATCCCTCTTGTAAAAGGCTAAGGACATAGGGAAAGTAGTTATAATTTATTTTTATTGACGCTGTGACTATGTGCCTGAGCCTGCTCTGAGATCATGCTATGGATCATCTTCTTGACTCTTCCCTGCCACACACTGAGACGGGCTGCAGGCCATGGCCCCTTGTACAGATGAGGAAACTGAGCATGAGCGACTAGACAGCTTCCCCGAAATCACACAGCTGGTCCAGGGGAGCTGGGATCCGGAGGCACATTAAGTCCCCCTAACCCCATTTTACCTACAGATGGGGACTGTGATGGTCTTAGATATTCCCTGCTGTATTGTGTGCGCATGCGTGTGCGCACATAGGAGGGCCTTCAAATTCCAGATAAGTGCTGGAATTTGTGCCCTGACAATCTCCTCCTTCATCTTTTTCCCTCTTCCTTGCTTTGACCCTGATTTGGGACTTTTTCTCTATTTTGGGGGGCTTTCCAGAACAGAGCTGGAGAGTCTCCTCTGCCATGAAACCAAAGACTCTAGTGAAAGAAAAGGCCTCCGTGTGCCTGATTTTCCCTGCCAAAGCAGGGGAAACCAGGAGGACTGCCTGGTGGCGGCATCCTTGGAGAGAAATTCTCCTCAGAGGTGACACTTATTCTGCACCTGGAGAGTAAGCCGGTTGGCAGGCGTGGGACTCACTGGGTGATATGGCAAGAGCCTCGTCTCCAGCTTCCCAAATGCCTGCAGGAGCTGGGCCTGTGCCTGCTCCGGCTGAGTGAAATCCTGTAGCGGATTTTTAGAAAGTGCTGTGGACAGTGTAATAGAGAAAATGCTCCAGAGACAGGAGCCAGCTTCGAGGGCTGGCCAGGAGTCAGCGCTCAGCAGAGCGATGGTCCAAGACCCAGCCAGCCCTTGTCCTCACCCCACCGCACCCCGTCCCCACCCTTGGCCCGCGCCCCGTCCACCTCCCACAGCTGCACACGCCTCATTGTTCAGGGACAAAGGCAGCTGAGGTTTGTGAGAAAGGAGAAAGAGGAAACTCAGCCGAATTCATCTTGCTTGTAAGTGAGCGGCTGGCGCTGGCCTCTGAGCGGGGGAGTCACAGGCGGATGGCAGGGAGGCTGGGGACTGCCTGGTTGGAAGGAAGGGAGGGGCGGGACGCGCAGCGGGGTGCGAACAGCAGGTGATTTATGGCGCCAATAAGCACGGCGGCTCAATCTTCGCAGTTTCCCCTCAAGTTGTGTCTGAGCTCAGGCTCCTTGGAGCATCTCCTGTGTGCCCTGCGGGGCGGCCATGGCCGCTGGGGCTCAGGAACCTGGCTCCTCTGGTCCTGCTGATGGGCACCCTTCCCCGCTGGGGCCCAGGGAGAGCCCCAGCCCTGTCCCCAAGCCGAAGGGCAGTGGGAAGGTGTGCCAGTAAACCTGGATGGGCCCTGGCCGGTGTGGCTCAGAGGATAGCGCATCAGTCTGCGGACCAAAGGGTCCTGGTTCGATTCTGGTCAAGGGCACATGCCTGGGTTGCAGGCTCCTCCCCAGCCCTGCCCTGGTCGGGGCGTGTGCAGGAGGCAACCAGTCGATGTGTTTCTCTCACATCGATGTTTCTCTCTGTCTCTCCCTCTCTTTTCCACTCTCTCCCTAAGAATCAATGGGAAATATCCTCAGGTGAGGAGTTACAAAAAAAACCAAAAACAACACACACACACACACACACACACACACACACACACACAGGACAAGCAGACCTGGATGGCTGTGATAAGGAAGGTTCAGACGGAGCCGGCACGTGTGGCCTCGGGGCCTTTGGGAAAGGCGGCCAGTGACTAGGATCCCCCAGCAGGCGCCTAGCAGGCTGGAGACCCGGCGCCGCCCGGCTGCTGGAGCCCTAGAAGGCTAGTCCCCCGCCATGTGGGCCTCTCACATTCCCCGTGGACCCAGCCTCGTCCCTTGTGGGGGGCAGGGGTTGCAGGAGGGATTACTGACCGGGTGTCTCCTTGTTCCCATCATGCCCTGCTCTCGGCGCCCCGGGTCCACACGGAATAGACCCTTGGCAAAATGGCCTGGGTGGGGTGGAGGGCCTCAGCTACAGGTCCTTCTTGGGAGGGCCTGGCTGAGAACACGCTGCCAGACACCCTGCAGTTTAGTCTATTCCTCCCTGGAGGCTTATGAGTTTTCTTCCAAGTCTTCTGGAATGTTCTTAAGCAGGGCTAGAGTGAGAAAGGAAACACAGCCTGGCTTCCCTTCCTCTCCTCCTGCACACTCCCCATGCACCAGGACTGATTTCCTGTCGGAGCTCAGTCATGTCCAAATGGTCAGTGGCCTCCAGACTACTGGGGTTGTGGGGAGGGGGAGCATGGACAAGGCCACCACCTTCCAGGTGTCAGCTGGGAGCGGGGGAGTGCTCCCCAGGGCTTGGCCACCACCAACCACACAGGCCCCTTTGGCATGAAGGCCTCCTTGGCACTGGAGGAAGCAGCGCTGTGGGGTGGATGGATGGAGGCAGCTGGCACTGCTGAGGCGGGGCTGCACAGAGCCACCTGGAGGTCTACCAGCAGGCCGGCCAGCGACCGGCCACAGCACCGCGCTTGGGCGCAGGTAGAACTGGGTTCAAATGCTGGCTCCACGATGGGGACTGGAGTGTGTTATTCCCCTTCCCCGAGCCCTAGTCTCCTGGTGTGTAAACTGGGGACAAGAACAGATTCCTTCTGGGGTTACTGAGAGAGTTCAACCAGATAAGACTGGTAAGAGCTGGCGCAGTGCCTGCCACACAGCAGGTGCTCAGCGGTGTAGCTGCTATTATTCATCAGGACGCGTCTGCTTGTCCTCTGTCCTCAGGGCCCACCATCTTTCTCTGGATACTGGCTATTCCCAGCAACCACAGAGCCCTGAGGGCTTATCTGATAAAGCCATTCCTATTTGTGGCTGGGCCTGAGACTTAGCATGGGAAGTATTTGCATGCTATAACCCATCTCAGCCTGGTGGGATGAGTTTATTCATTTAAAAAAAAATATTTTAAAAATTGATTTCAGCAAGGAAGGGAGAGGGAGAGAGAGATAGAAATATCAATGATAAGTGAGAATCCTGGATCTGCTGCCTCCTGCACGCCCCAGCCTGGACCAGCTTCTACTGGGCAGGCACATTCGTTATCTAGCTCCATCTGCACCAGCACTATGAAGGAGAGATGAGTATCACCCCCATTTGACAGAGAAGAAACAGGTTCTGAGGGGCTGAGTCACTGGCCCAGGGTTCCATAGCATGCCCAGACTTAGCTGGGGTAGGCCCTGGGGCTGTAAACGCAGGCAAACACATCTCAATTGCAAGGAGCACCCTGTCCAGGGGTGGAGACAAGCAGACATCAGATCACCAGCATGTAGTCATGGCAGTGGGCACAGGGTATTGTGGGCACAGAATAGGACACCTGGGGACATATGGGAGCATACAGTTGGGTGCATTAGCCCATGTTGGTGCTTCCCCATACGGATCTGAAGCCACACAGAACAGCATGAAGTTTATTCTCCCACCTTCTGAGGGCCCAGCCCACCTGCCACAAATCAGCCCACCCTAGCCAGAGAAGCAGCCTCTTTAAAATGTCAAATTCACCCAGCCAGTGTGGCTCAGTGGTTGAGTGTCAACCTATGAACCAGGAGGTCCTGGTTCGATTCCTCGTCAGGGCACAGACCTGGGTTGTGGGCTCCATCCCCAGTGGGGGGCATGCAGGAGGCAGCCGATCAATGGTTCTCTCTCATCATTGATGATTCTATCTCTCTCTCTCTCTCTCTCTCCCTCTCCCTTCCTCTCTGAAATTAACAAACATATATTTAAGAAAGTCAAATTACTTCCAGGGCCCACATTGGAATCAAGAGATGCTCCCCCTTATGTACCCTTCCAGAGACAGTCAAGGCATAGAGAAAGATATATGTATATGATTGCATGTAAATATACCCTTTTCAAAACTGCCAATGATAGCACAGGATAAACAAACATGATGTATGTATAAGAGCAAGTCACCTTCCTGGCTGTTTCCCGTCCTGAAAGCCACCCCTGCTGCCAGCTTATACAAGGTTGAGCATATACATCCTTTGCAAAAAGACAAAGGATGGCATCCTATTAACACAATAAAGTTTGGTGTACTGTGTTTTTTCACTTAATGCTGTCGCACAGAGCATGTTGATCATACCTGTAGCTCTGTTGCGTTCTTTTTAAAGTTTTTAAAAAAGTCTTTATTGTTGAGATTAATACAGATACCCCTCTTTTTTCTCCCCATTGCCTCCTCTACCCAGTTCCTGCAGCACCCCAGGCCTTCACCACCTATTGTCTGTGTCCATAGGTAATGCATATATGCATATAAAATCTTTATTTAATTGCTTCCCATCCCCCCACCCTCCTTCCCTCTGAGAATCATCAGTCTGTTCAATTTCCATGCCTCTGATTCTATTTTATTCACCAGTTTATTCTGTTCATTAGATTTCTTATTTATTTATTTATTTTATTTTTAGATTCAATTATTTTTTTTTTTTTTAATAAATTTTTATTGTTCATATTATTACAAGTGTTCCTTTCCCCCCCCTTCCCACCCCACCCTCTGCCCTTTCCCCACTCCCCATTGTCCTCATCCATTGGTGCACAGTTTATGTTCAGTCTCTTCCCACATTCCCCTCTCCCCTTTTCCCCAAGAATCATCAGTTCACTCCCCTTCCATACCTCTGATTCTATTATATTCAACAGTTAATATTGTTCATCAGATTTTTTTTTTAATTTCCTTGGTTTTTAGATTCACTTGTTGATAGTTACGTATTTGTTGTTCATAATTTTTATCTTTATTTACTTTCTCTTCTGAAAGAACTCCCTTCAGCAATTCATATAATTCTGGTTTGGTGGTGATGAACTCCTTTAGCTTTTTTTTATTAGTGAAGCTCTTTATCTGACCTTCGATTCTGAGTGATAGCTTTGCTGGGTAGAGTATTTTTGGCTGTAGGTTCTTGCTATTCATCACCTTGAATATTTCTTGCCATTCCCGTCTGGCCTGCATGGTTTCTGTTGAGAAATCAGCTGACAATCGTATAGGTGCTCCTTTATAGGTAACCACCTGCTTAGCTCTTGCTGCTTTTAATATTCTCTCTTTGTCCTTTGCTCTTGGAATCTTAATTATGATTTGTCTTGGTGTGGTCCTCTTTGGATTCCTCTTATTTGGAGTTCTGTGTGCTTCCTGGACTTGTAAGTCCAATTCTTTCCCCAGGTGGGGGAAGTTTTCTGTCACTATTTCTTTCAGTATGTTTTCGATATCTTGCTTTCTCTCATCTTCTGGGACCCCCATGATTCTGATGTTGGATCGTTTGAAGTTGTCCCAGAGGTTTCTTACATTGTCTTCAATTTTCTGGATTCTCTTGCCTTCTAGCTTCTGCAGAGGAGTGTCTTCTGGCTCTTTATGTTCCAAATCTTTGACTTGATTCTTGCGATCTTTTATTCTGTTTTTAGGACTCTGTAGAATATTTTTTATTTCAGACAATGTATTCTTTATTTCTTGTTGATCCCTTAGCATTTCTTGTTGATCCCTTTTCATATCCTCATAGGTCTCATTTATTTTATCGGCCTTTTCTAGGAGTCTCTTGAAAAACCCTATAAGTGTGGTTTTGAACTCTATATCCAGTCGCTTTTTGTCCTCCATTTCTTTCGTTTGTGATCTATTTGGTTTAGGCATTTTCGCAGGCAGCTTTTCTGATGGGGCGGAGTTTCAGGGTGGAGCCTACAGCCTTGGCTTCCGTCAGCCCCGCCCTATGCGACTCCTGAGACTCAGGGTCCTTCAGTACTTGTTGCAAGCGCCTCTGAGAGAAAGGTGCCCTCGATTTTCGCCTGCTACCAAACAGTGTAAGCTCTCCCGCAATGGGTCCGAAACTGGGGTTCAGTTCAGTTGGAAGTGGAGTTGGAGATGGCGTTCAGAGCAGTCTGGAGCCTGTCTCCTTCCCGCCAGGGCAGCCCTACGGCACAGCCGGCCGGCCCTTCTCTGCGCGCTGTGTGCGCGCCTCTGGGACCTCCTTTCGCCGCCTTACAGCCCAGCTCCCTCTGGATGAGCCTGGGTCCCCGGGGTCTGGCCTAGAACGGGGGTTCAGAGCAGTTGGGGGCCCAGCACAGTCGGAGTGTTTATCTCCTTCCCGCTAGGGAACGCCAGCCAGGCACTCGGCCTCCCTCCTCTCCGGCTCTGTACTCTCCGCGCGCCGCGTGTCTCCGTACCTTGGGCTTTTACAGCTCCTCCGCGCTTCCTTCTGGTTTTCTCCTTGCTTCTCGTTGTAGAATTTCCAGTCAGTTGACTTTCCTGTAGTTCTGGGTAATGTCCATTTTATATTTTAGTTGTATTTTATTGAAATTGTTGCGTGCGGCTGCGGCTAGGTGCCTACCCGAGCAGCCATCTTGGATTCTCTTAGATTCAATTATTGATAAGTATGTATTTGTTGCCATTTTGTTGTTCACATATTTTTTTAATCTTTACCTTTTTCTTCTTCTTCCTCTTCTTAAAGAATACCTTTCAGAATTTCATATAATACTGGTTTGGTGGTGATGAACTCCTTTAGCTTTTTCTTGTCTGTGAAGCTCTTTATCTGACCTTCATTTCTAAATGATAGCTTTGCTGGGTAGAGTAATCTTGGTTGTAGGTCCTTGCTATTCATCACTTTGAATATTTCTTGCCACTCCCTTCTGGCCTGTATAGTTTCTGTTGAGAAATCAGCTTCTTTGTAGGTAACTATCTCTTGCTGCTTGTAAGATTCTCTCTTTGTCTTTTGCTCTTGGAATTTTAATTGTGATGTGCCTTGGTGTGGGCCTCTTTAGGATCCTCTTATTTGGGACTCTCTGTGCTTCCTGGACTTGTAAGTCTATTTCTTTCACCAGGTAGGGGAAGTTTTCTGTCATTATTTCTTCCAATAGGCCTTCAATATCCTGCTCGCTCTCTTCTTCTGGCAACTCATAATGCAAATGTTGGTATGCTTAAAGTTGTCCCAGAGGCTCGTTACACAATCTTCATATTTTTGGATTATTTTTTCTTTTTGCTCTTCTGGTTTGGTGTTTTTTGCTTCCTCATATTTCAAATCATTGATTTGATTCTCAGAATCCTCTACTCTACTGTTGAATCCCTGTATATTATTCTTTATTTTGGTCAGTGTATCCTTAATTTCTGATTGGTTCTTTTCAATTTTTTTTTTTTTTTTGAGGTTTCTAGAAGATTCTTGAGTAACCTTATAACCATGGTTTTGAATTCTATACCTAGTAGTTTGCTTTCTTCCATTTGTTTCATTTGTGACCTGTTTCTTTGTCTCCACATTTTGGCTGCTTCCCTGTGATTGTCTTTATGTATTGGGTAGAGCTGCTGTCTCCTTGAGTTTGTAGAATTGCCTTGTATAGTCTGTGTCCAATAGGGCCCAAAGGCTCAGCCTCCCCAGGCACCTGAGCTGGGCCCTCTAGGTGCACCCCCTTTGTGGACTGTGAGCACAGTCTGGTTGTAGTTGAGCCTTGATTGTTGTTGGTATCACGGGGAGGAATTGACCTCCAGACCAATTGGCTGTGGGGACCAGCTGTGACTACAGTGGGAGAGCTGCTGTGCAGGAGACAGCCCTATGGAGCAGGACTTGCTTCAGTGGGGCTTTGGCCCTCACTGAGTCTGCCCCTTGCGTGTATAGCTTATGGATGTGTAGAGTTGTAATCTGGTATGGTCTCACTCTGACCACTGGGTAACACTGGCTCTTGGGTCTCCAGGGAGGGGAAAAGTCAGCCACTGCCTGGGGCCACCCAGCAGGAGCTACAGAGAGATCTGCAGAGTCCTCCTCTTAGTATCGGGTCTGGAAGTGCCCAGATGAGGCCCAGCGGTGAAGCAAGATAGGCTGGCCCTGGTGCAGGGTCTTGGGCCTTTCATTGATAGGTTTGGGGCTCCCTGACTCAGGTGCAGCTTGTTTGAGAGGTTTTATCCTGAGCAAGGACAGGCCATGCATATGCAACAGCTGCTGCCCACAGCTTGGGTGGGGTTATAAATTGGATGGGCGGGTCTCAAGGAATCACCCGGGTGGAGCAAACAGAAATGGCTGCCAGTCAGCCCTGTGACTGACAGGGAGAGCCCAGCATGGGAACAATGGTCCCTGTGAGCACCTCCATCTGGGAGAAAGCCACCCCGAGTTCCTGTCCTGATGCCAGACCATCCAGTTCCTCCTCGTATGTGTCTGGGTTCCCCAGAGCCTCGCCCTGCACTGGAGCTCAGAGGAAGCAGGACCTTGTAAGTTCAGTTCATGTGCGAGCCTGTTAAGAGGAGCAGCTGGGTCCTCAGCAGCCTGTGTGTCCCTCAGTCCTAATCCCCACTGGTTGCCTCCTGCACACCCCCTACTGGGGATGTGCCTGCAACCAAGATACATGCCCTTGACAAGAATGGAACCTGGGACCCCTCAGTCTGCAGGCCGATGCTCCATCCACTGAGCCACACCGGTCAGGATGGTTGTTCTGTATTTTAGTTGTAATTTAATGTGGTTGTGGGAAGTGATGAGTATAAGTGCCTATGCTGCCATCTTGGTCTCTCTGTCTGTCTCTCTCTCTCTCTCTCTCTCTCTCCTCTCTCTCCTCTCTCTCTCTCTCTCTCTCTCTCTCTCTCTCTCTCTTCCCCTCTCTCTCGTTCTTTTTAATGGCTGCATAACATTCTGTGATGAAGATATGCCAGACTTTATTTAACCAGTCTCCTAGGAATGGATATCTATTCAGGTTGCTTCTGGTCATTTATAGCTACAAGTAACCTAGCTCTGAATATCCCTTTACATAAGTTTTTACTCACATGTGTATGTCCGTATGCCTTTGCCGGAGAAAAGGGTATGCATGTTAACATGAAACACCATTAAGGCATACTTAACTATGCACAATCTGGGCCTGAAATCTCACCCAGAGAAATGAGTCACGGAGGGCACAATTTTGACCATCAGCAAGAAACACCGTGTCCCCGAGCAGAGTGTGTCTGCTTCTCCTGGGAGCGCCCTCCCCTCTCCCCAGCTCCGAAGCCCCAGTGCCAGCGAGCAAAGGCAGCTGGGGCGCCCTGACTCCAGACCCCCTGGGGGAGGGGCACCGTGGCGTCCTTTGGGCGCAGAAGTTCCCTTTCTAATCAGTTTTCCCACCGCATCATCGGCGGCCAAGACAGACTTTCATAACTTGCTATCTTTACAATATGTCGTTCAAATTTAAAACATGCTAAAAGGGAGAAAATATTTATAGAATTTCTCTCTGGAAGGAAAAAAAACCCCTACTTTTAAGCCTAGCCAATGACATTTCTGGAAACCACAGAGGGAAAACAGCAACAACTCGCAGAAGATAAAATGGACTAATTACACAACAGATCTCTAATTTAAGAAACTAGCTGCATTCTTCTGCCCCCTTTCCCCCCCAAAGATGACAGGGAACAAAAACACTGGGTTAGCAGCTTATTAAAACAATAATGTAACCACTCCTGACCTCCCCTGCTGCAAGGCCATGTGGGTCCGCGTGTGTGCGCGCAGCCGTGGGCCCGCGCATGGGGTTCCCTTTGGGGGGTTCTTGGCCTGAGGACCAGTTTCCCATGGGAAGGAGCGGGATCTGCTGCCTGGGTTATTTAAGTCTCGGAGCACCCTCCCTCTTCCAAAGCTGGCGGTGTCTCCATGGCGTGACAGGGAGCTGCCTGTTAGCCCGTCCTTTGCTCTCTCTGCAGTCCCGCCTCGGGGTGGTCAGCAAGGCTGGGGAGCCCCCTCCCCTGGTTTCTGTGCATCTGAGCCCGAGGCTTCCCAACGGCCACGAGGGAGTCTCTCTGCGGCCAGAGCTGCCGGGAGCCGGAGTGATGGCGGCCAAAACCTCGGCGTGAACTTCGTTTCTGTTTGGGTTTTTATGGAAATGGTTTCTCCCAGACACGCACCCTGTGGGAGTGCTCCCTCCGCCCTCGTTTTTATGTCTGAGTGGGTTACGTGGGCTGGTGCACGGGTTTGCAGCAAATGTGGCCACCGAGCGGTTTGGGTGAAACCTTGGGCTGCCCGGCGTGGCTCTCGGAGGCCGTGTGAGCCCATGGGCAGCGCTCCTGTGCCTGGACAGGCTTGGCTCTCTGAGCCCAGCTTGGGGATTGTGGCTGCCCGAGGGCTGCTCTGCGCTGCTGGGGGTTTTGAGGAAGGGTCTTTACTCCCAGGCCTGCATTGTAGACCGGAGCTAATGTGGGTGTGAGGGCCTTGCAGAACTAGGCTGAGGAATCCTAGTGGGAAACAAGGAAGTATGGTGAGCCCTGGCTGGTGTGGCTCAGTGGATAGAGCATCAGCCTGTGGACTAAAGGGTCATGGGTTTGATTCTGTACTTCAATTGCAGATTTGATCTCAGACCCCAGCATACGGGAGGCAATCAGTTGATGTTTCCCTCTATCTCTCCCCCTCCTTTCCATTCTCTAAACATCAATGGAGCCCTAACTGGTGTGGCTCAGTGGATAGAGCATCGGTCTGTGGACTGAAAGGTCCCAGGTTCGATTCCGGTCAAGGGCATGGACCTTGGTTGTGGGCACATCCCCAGTGGGGGGTGTGCAGGAGGCAGCTGATCGACGTTTCTAACTGTCTATTTCTCTCCCTCTCCTCCCTTCCTCTCTGTAAAAAAATCAATAAAATATATTTTAAAAAAGAAATAAAAATCAACGGGAAAATATCTTGGGTGGGGATTCACAGAAGCAAAAGAAGAATAGTGAGAAGGCAGAGAGGGGCCCTGAGGAAGGGGGCCGGCGGGGACAGGTGCTCCACTCTGGGTCAGGGTCTAGATGGCTATTCTCAGCATTGAGCTCAGCTGACAGCCTCAGTTTCCCTACCTTGCCTTCTCTTACTCAGTGGGTGCCAATATGTTGATTTGGGCACGTGCTGTCCATCTTCCCAGAACACAGACCGGCACCCAGGTGGGGTGGGGGAGGGGTGCACACCCACAGGGTTCCAGACAGTCCTCCCCTCTGGGGACCCAGGTTTCTGTCTGGCATCAGGGTGCCTCTCCCTCCCCAGGACTCTCAGTGCCCCTGTGAGCTGGAGACCCACATACATCACATCAGCTTGGGCATCTCCCATGAACCCCTGCGTCATTCAGCCAGCTGCGCTCTTAGCTTCTCCACGTGCCCAGCACCGCCCCCCCCCCCCCCCCCCCCCCCCCCCCGCCCCAATACCTGCTCTCCCCACAGCCTGTTCAGCCCGGCCCTTCCCACTGTGCTGTCCAAAAGCCTGGCTCACCCCGGAGCCGCCCTCTCACACCCACATCAGCCCTTCAGCAGGTGTGGACTGTGCCTTCAGACTAGATGCATGTCAGCATCCCAGCCCCCACTGCTCATCTGTGCCAGCTCCCCGGCTCCCCTCTGGGTTAGCGAAGGGCCCGCTGGTCTCCTCACTCCCATCCCAGCGCTTCTCCATCTGCTCTCAGCAGCCAGGCCATCGGGTTGGAACCCAAGTCACGTCATGGCCCTCCATGCTCAGAGCTCTCTGGTGGCTTTCTATCGGCTCACAGTGGCCTCAAGCCCGCCCCGTCTCCTACAACTACCTAAAGGATGCTCCCGTCCCCTCTCTGACCCCACCCCCGGTCCCCTCCTCCTTACTCCACTGCAGTCAGCTGGCCTCCTGGACACACCAGCCTCAGGCCCTTTGCACCTGCTATCTCCTCTGCCTGGAAGGCTCCTCCCCGAGTCATTTGAGGGGTTGCCTCCTCCTTCTCTCACTTCCTTTCCCAAGCTACGAGCTTATACTCCGCCTCTCCCTATTGATGCTGATTCTTCCCTATCGCTCCCCTAGTGCGACAGATTTCACTGGTTTTCTTTGTGCCCAGAGGAGCGGCCGGCACACAGTAGGTACTTCATATCTGTTGGATGAAAGAGTAATGCATGGATGGATGCAGTGGCAATTAGGTAAATGTTCTATTGGCATGTGTCTTACAGGCAACATCTGAAGGCCAAGGGTGCCGCCTGGGCCTGGCAGGGCCTCACTCACCGTCCAGGCCTGGGAGTAGACAGACGCCTTGGTGCTCTCCGGTCCTGGAGCTCCAGTGGAGTGGCCGCCCAGCGCCTTCCTCCCTCAGCCTGCAGGTAAGCACTGGTGGCTTTCCATTCGCTCTGCTGTAGCCCATAACCCGAGGCAGGTCTGCAGGTTTGAATGCTGGGCTGTTGCTCTTGGAACATTCTCGAAAGCTCACGGCCTGCAGTGAGAGATGCATGAGGTTTAACGGCATTGTTGGTGCCAGGAGTGCTTGGTGCCCCTTAGGCATGAGAACGACAGAGCTTTGCTTTCCCAGCAGCCCTTGCAGGCTGCCTCAGTGGAAATCAGCCTCGTTGAGTGAGCATTCCAATGTCAAGATCAAGTGCTTGCTTGGCCCGGTTCTAGATGGCATTCCGTGGGCCAGGCTGCTCAGTGTGCACATCTGTAAAATGGGGCCCACGGTATCCACCTCACATGGCTGGTGTGTGAGGAAGAAATGAGCAACATAAATCTGGGAAATCTATAAAAGTGTCTGGTTTTATTGCTCCAGGCGGGGCAGATGGTAGGAAAAGGCTGCGGCTCCGTAGGATGGGGGGTGGCTTCATGGGGCCCTGGGAGAACTTGGTGGTTTCTGGCAAGACCCTGCAGCCCACGAAGCTGCCTCTGCACACATTCGGGGCTCTGGCGTGGCTCTTCTGTGACTGGCGGGTGGCTCCTCTTTTCCGTGGGGCTCCCGGGACCTCCGTCGGGCCGCTGTGGAGGCGGAAGCGGTGTGTGTGAGGGGGTGACCGCTGACCTCGTAGATTTGCTGTGGTGTTCATTTGCATTTTCTGGCGAGCTGCACTGATCAGCCAGCACAGGGCCTGGTACAGCCGCTTGCTCTCGCTCAGGGAGGAGGCAGGAACATGAGGAAGCAGCGACTGGCTCGGGGAGAGCTGGCCCAGAGTCTGCAGATCAGGGCTCCTCACGTTTCTGCCCCGCTTTGTCAGCCGGGGCCTGTCAAGAGGCCTTGCTGGGCCACCGCTGCCTGCGTGTGGGGTGAGGAGCTTGAAGCAGCTGGTCCCGTTCGGAGCTGGTGTCATTTTATACTTGTGACTTTAAAAAATATATTTTATTGATGTCAGAGAGGAAGGGAGAGGGGGAGAGAGAGAGAGAAACATCCATGATGAGAGAGAATCATGGATCGGCTGCCTCCTGCATGCCCTACACTGGGGATGGAGCCCACAACCGGGGCCTGTGCCCTGACCGGGAATCGAACTTGGGACCTTCTGGTTCATAAGTTGATGTTCAACCACTGAGCCACACCGGCTGGGCTAGGCTTGTAACTTTTCAGTGCGAATCATTTCAAACCTGGAGATGTTCTTTCTCTTTTCAGGATGAGTGCTCCTTGGTCTGAATTTCTGGGGACTCTCCCCTGGAGCCCATTCCTGTGGACACCCTGGGCCTCCCATGTCTCAACCTAGGGGTGTTCTTCTGTCGCGCGAGAGCATTGTGTCCCCCATAAATTCATGTGTTGAAGGCCTACCCCTAGGACCTCAGAACGGTACTGCATTGGGAAAAGGGTCTTTAAAGAGGTGATCGCATTAAAATGAGCTGCTAGGGGCCCTCTTCCAGTCTAACTGGGGTCTTTAGCGCAGTCTGTGTTTGGGGGGTGGGAGGAAGAGATTTGGGCCATTGTCTTGCAGGGACAGAAGGTCAATGCTACACTAAGGTCTGTAGGGTCTTTTTAAAAAATTATGTTTTTATTAATTTTCAGAGGGGGGTGGATAGAGAGATAGAAACATCCATGAGAGAGGAACATCATCGACCTGCCGCCTCCTGCACGCCCACAACCCGGGCATGTGCCCTGATGGGGAATCAAACCAACAACCTCCTGGTTCTGGGGTTGACGCTCATTGGCTGAGCCACGTGGGCTGGGGTCCGTGGGGTCTCATTTGGAGCTGAGCGCTGTGGCAGAGAAGCAGGTGCAGGGGCACTGGGCAGAGAGAGAGGCACAGATCAGGCTGGGCTCAGCGCGCACGTCTCCGCAGCCGCCTCTCCCGCTCAGATGCGGGCTGCTCTGCA